>NC_084957.1:1330684-1333184 GCF_949316205.1 Platichthys flesus | reverse complement strand
ACTTCCCTCAGTGTAACATGAAAACAGTGCGGCTGCTTTCACCCCCCCCCCCCCCCCCCCCCCCCCACGGCTCCAGCGCTATCTCTCCTCACCACGTTTACTCGGGCAGAACTAATGCAGTGAAACTAACAGAATAATGCGCTGAAAGAAACAGCATTTTGTTTTGCACGCGCCATTAAAAACACAAGTAGAGTGTTTATTGTGTTTCTCTAAAAGTCACACAAGTGGTTTCTTCTCTTTTGTCGTCTGATGTCATTCTTTAAATTTAGCTTCATCAGACGACGTGTCGCTTTACAGATGAATGACTGTAAATGAAAAATAATATCTGAAGAGACGGCCTCTGTGGTTCTGTGTGTCCTCATCTCTCTCCTGGTGTGTGTGTGTGTGTGTGTGTGTGTGTGTGTGTGTGTGTGTGTCACTCGTAACTCTGGTCAGCCGTTAAACTGCCTCTCTTGCCGACCCACCAGAATTCCCAGGCTGCTCGGCTGCCTGAGTTCACACCTTTTTTTTCCACAGGAATCTCTGGAATCCCGAGCTTCCTTTCCACTGCAATCTCCATTGTGTGTGCATGTGTGTGTGTGTGCGTGTGTGTGTGAGCGTGACATGAAGGAAAGGCCCCCGCCTGCGCCGTGCGTGTGTGTTGAAACACATCTCCGCCCTTGTCTCCACCCAGAGAAAGCGAGCAGGCGGTGCTCAGCTTGTGCCCACAATAGACTGAGTCACATTCTAAAATGGCAAACCTTTCACTTACTGTGAAACTTCATCCTGAGACGCAGCCCGAGGCGCATGAGGAGGAAAACGCTTTTCTAAAAACCTCAGCAGCTCAAATGAACCGTCATCATCTGCACCTGAATCTTATCAAATAGTTTGATCATAACTGTGTGTGAGCACTTTGATAGTTAGGGAATCATCCGTCAGTTCAACTCAACAGTTCCTTCAAGTTTCACTTATGATTTTGATATTTGTTCGCTGGCTGAATGAAGATGAATCCACGAGGTCACACCGTCTGTTCATTCCAACAGGAAACTTGTTAAGAACAAAATAATCATTTCTCTCCGAGTGACTCATTGTCTGTGGCCTCCAGAGCAGCTGAGTAACAAGATGGAGAATAATCTGACAGATTGCTGCTCTTGGCAGCGAGCGGCCAAATGAAATGGTTGAACTGAAACAGCTCCAGAATAAAATCTGTTTCCAGAGCGACCTGAGGGAGAAGCACCGCAGAGCGCCGCGTTGCTCCAGAGCGTGACACCAGAGGTGAGAGAGCAGCCGCTCGCTGTGATGTGGACGCTCTCTGAGGCTCCTGCAGGTTAACGCCGGTCTGGAGTCATTTAGCCGCTCTCGCCCCCTGAGTCATCCCTCGTGCTGCCGGGGGCTCGGCGGAGCCCATTCAACACAATGAGACACACACAGACACACACAGACCGAGCCGACACACGACCGGCTGTGATTCACCTACACCCACTCGCTCACCGTCCACACACAGCGACCACAGAGGCTGACGCCCGACATGTCGGAGCGGCCACAGAGGAGCTAGTGTCCAGATGTAAACACGGTGGAACACGCTCAGAAACAGGAAAGTGGAGAATCAACCCGATGTTTTCACGACAGTCTCACCGCAGGAGACACTCAGGATCTGGAGCTTTCAGTCACATGATCTCCATCAGCAGGTCGAATCAAACTTTAGACAATAATAAGTTCTCATTTGTTAACTTTAAACACAGAGGATGGAAATGAGGAAGCTCCAGTCACGGGTTGATTTACACTCATCTTGTGGAGGAGGAAGAAAAGTGTGTGAGCTCCAAGGGGGAAGCTTCCTCCTGGACCTCAAGCAGGAAGGTTCTCGGTTCTCGTCCCGGCTCTTTGCGTGTTCTTCTCGTGTTTGCGTTGGTTTTTCTTTGAGGAGAGGAGAAGATCTGGGAGAAGAACCAGAAACACACTGAAACTCAATGACTTCAAATTCCTCCTCCAAGGCTGCTGGTCGTGTTTTCACAGGAAGAGTCTGAACATCATCCTCGAGAACCTCATGAGAGGAGAAGAAGTTCACTGAATCAATATATTTTAATTATAAACATATAAACTTAGGAAACTGTTGATTTTTCCCTCGACCATTATTTGCGTTCATGTCCTCTTGACCCCGTGCATGGCGAGCACTCCAGGTCTGCTACCTCACACCAGTTCCTTTTGAAAGCTGCTCGTTGGAGGTAAAACGACTGAGACGCACACAGACTCACAAAACCTCCCCGGTCTCCAGTTGCTTCAGATTAAGGGGCCACAGGCCAGAGAGGTGGGGGGGGGGGGCCTCTGACCGAAGGGACGCGTTAGTATTCAGGTCAAAAGTCACCGAACCCGACTCCTGACGTGACTCACCGAGGTTATTTAAAATGAATGGAGTATGACAAAGGTGGTTGGTGTGTGTGTGTCAGTTTGTGTGTGTTTGTGTGTTTGTGTGGAACGGGAGCGTAGCATGGGTGTAGCGTGGCCTTTGATGAGTCACATGGCC
>NC_084957.1:1135282-1330484 GCF_949316205.1 Platichthys flesus | reverse complement strand
ACCGGTTTGTTTTCACTTCACGAAGCGTCGGAGGAAAGACTCTGAGCTGCAGATTCACTCTGATTCATCTAAAGTGTAATTTTCGGTCTAATTATTTCTGATGGCAGCTAGTCATCCTCCACACACACACACACACACACACACACACACACACACACACACACACACACACACACAGAGCCACACTGAGCAGTGGATGAATAAAGCAGGCTGGTGCTGCAGGTGAACTGACTGTGGGAACGTGTGAAGAAGCTGAGAAGCTGCTGGCTCCAGCAGAAGGAGACGATGGAGCAGACAGCCGAGGAGCTGAGTCCTGTCACATCCAGGAACAGGTGGAACCAGAATAATGAGTCTCACAGCTCAGAGGAGAAAACACACGGAGCAGCATCCAGCTTTTAAATAAGAGAGGACCTTTCTGTTTAACCTTTAATCGTTTCTCTTCACACACACACGGATGTTTTCTCTCCCAACACAACCAACAATGTAAGACAATAAAAAAGACCAACAAATTGGTAATTGGTTATGTAATAATTCATGAAGTTTGATGAAAATCTGGTATATTTAGGAGTTGTGTGTCTCACAGATAGAATCTGAATCTTTTGAATTGAAATGTGTTTTCATGAGGGGACTGAAGTGTATGAAGAGGAAACGGATTCAAGTCGCTCTTCATCGTTTGTGACTCACTCACAAATCACTTCTGTGAAAGTTCATCTCAGGAAACGCAAAGAGCAATTTCTGCACTTTGAAGACGATAATTTACCTTAATTTGAATTAATGATCGGAAGAAATAATTACAGCTCTGTACGGTGCACACACACACACACATACAGACACACACACTCTCACACACTGACGTGAATGTGAGGATTGTGTTGAGATAACATGAAAAAAAACTTAAATGAGCCTCAAGGTAAAACTAGTTCAATCGTTAAAGTACAAGCCACCAAAATACTGACACAAGGTGAAAAGGTTTGATCACATTTCATCAGTAAATATCACAGATCATATAATAATATTCTGTGTGTTATCAAATTAAAACACAAAAATATGTGTTGCTGCATCGACGACATCCACTGGAGTTAGATTTTAGTAAATATAAATTAAATGAAAAACCTTCAGACAAAACAAGATCCACATGTTGTTAGGGTTTATATTTATTTATATATGTATGTAATATTTGTTATTTCTGGATAATGAATTTGTTCTGCTCTGAAGTATCTGACTCATTTCCACCATCAGTGTTTCATAATCGTTATATTGTTGTATTATATTATTTGTCTGTTTATATAAAAGGGACAGTGAACATTGATAAATATGAATAATAAGAAGAGTGGAGGATGTGAACGTCCATCAGAACAACACGTTCAGGTTCTATTTAAAAACACTGAGTCTCATTATCTGAGCAAAACAATCAAATGAGAATTATTAACGTTAATGAAAAATGGAGCAAATAGAAAAACACTGATTGAAACAAGCTCAGCAACGAGTCGCAGGTCAAGAGGAGAAGCAGCAGGAGAAACAGGAGCAGAGCAGGAGATGTGAAGGAGAAGCTCCGAGGAGGTTGAGCACAGAGCGACTGAAACCGCCAGAGCCGCTGAGCAAAGTGTTGATAAAGAGCTCCCAGTGATCCCACTCAAACATGTGTCACTGGCCTGGTTTGTTATATCAGAGGATTCATCATAGGCTGAAAATATCAACTCAAGAAAACCACCTTTCACATGACATATCATTTAGATGACGCTTCCATCCAGAGCGTCTTAAAATAAGTGCAACAAAGACGCCCACGCCATGACTCAGCAATAATCAGAGAATAAATAGGAGTCTGTTGCATAAGAGAATATGATGCACATGGTCTTTATTTTAATAATTAATGTATATTTAAATGCAAGTGCTGACTTTTACTGAAGTGATAGTGTTGTTCTTTTACTTGTACTTAAAGGATCAGTGTGTAGAATGTAGTGACATCTAGTGGTGAAGTGTCATGTTGCAGCTGAACACCCCCCCCCCCCCCCTTCCGAATATGAAAGAGAATCTGTGGAAACTTCAGTTTTCATAAAAACTCAGAAGGTTTAGTTTGTCCAGTCTGGGCTACTGTAAAAGGATGGCAAAGTAAAAACATATAAAGTGTTTAAATATAAAGTGTTTCAATAAAAGGTATTAAATATAACGTATTTAAATATGAAGTATATAAAGGATCATTCTAAAGTCAAGAAAACAACAATTCAGTTGAAACACACGAGTGAAAAAATCACTACGATTATTTTATTTCAGTTTCTGTGAATAGTTTTACGTCAATAATAAAAGAATGAATTCATTCCCATTAGAAAACACAACATTCTGCTTCTTTCCTTTATTTACCTGTCATGTCAGAATTGACAGGTAACCTCTACACACGTGTTGTGTTCACCTGAACCATGACCTACACAGGCGCAGAGGCAGAGGAGACCACCCTGAAGCCCCCCCGCTCCCTGCAAACCATCGTTACATCAGGAAGGACCCTAACCTCACCCGTCCTTCCAGATGTGCAGATGGCTAAAGACTGAAACCACGTCACACAAACCTGTTGTCTGAACTCTTTAAGTTGTGTGTATTTCCCGGGCGGTGGCGGGTTGTGAGTCCGGTGTCTCACAGCTCCAGCCCTCAGGTGCAGCCATGAGAACCCTGGTTGTGTGACGCTGAGCCGAGCGAGTCTTCTGAGAGAATCCCAACGATGCCAGTGGCTGCTAATGGTCTGTGATGGGAGGTGAGAGTGGGCGGTTCACTGTTGCTTTCACAAGCTGCTGATGACGTGCGCGGTGCGAGGCCGGCGTGCACGGGGGGGGACACAGAGGGCGAGAGTGATGACGACTGATGGAACAGGGACGGGGGGGGGGGGGGGGGGGGTCCGTCTCTTTGTGTAAACGCTTTCAAGGAGGACGGGGTGGAAGGTGAAGGTGTCCTCTGTGATGTCATCAGCCGGCACTGTAAACACTCGGCCTGTCCGTCCTGCGTCACGGCCGCGATAAGTCATCTGGACGTCAGCGAGGAGGAGGAGGAGGAGGAGGAGGAGGACGAGGAGGAGGAGGAGGAGGAGGAGGAGGAGACCAGCAGCAAGAAAAAGAAAAAGAAGAAGAAGAAGAACTGAACTGTAAGAGATGAGATGAAACTTTATTAATCACACATAGAATAAAACCATTTGACTACAGAAAAATACTGTTTGTAAAGAAACAAAAGTATTTGTGCATAAGATGATATTGAGGTGGAATATGGATATGAGGACATGAAATATATGATATCTGATACACAGGTAGTGTCATTAGTAGATTGTGATATGAGAGACACCAGAACCGGTGAGTGGACGTTTGGATGACGTTTCTAACACACAACAGAATCTCCACAGCTGGATCAACATGTCACGTCCGGCCGGCGGCTCCTCACCTGACGCTCCAGATGTTTCTGTGTTGTTCCGAACATCTGGGTGAGAATCTGCTGCTGCGTTCTTCAGGGGTGAAACACAAACTCTGTGGAAAGTTCAGACACAAATGTGCAGACGTCCTCTGGAGATCGATTGAACCAAGATGAACATCAGCTGTGAGCTTCTGTTCATCTTGGTTCTTCCAGCTGCAGTGGAACCTTCAGTAGATGAAGCAACACGAACTCCAGCTGCAGCAGAGGAAGCTCCATGTTCAACAGACGAGGAGGTGTCTCCAGGTCAGGACGTGTTCCTCTCCTCTGTGGGTTCCACATCTCCACCTGCTTCTGTCTGTGACCTGCAGCCTGACCTTGCTCTGGCGGAGCTTCACCTGTGTTTGGATCTGACTCCTCTGAGGAGCCTGAACCTTCCTGTGCTGCTGATCGCAGGAGACATGTCCGCCTACGTCCTGGAGACTGTTCTTCACCTGCTGTCCAAAAAACTCTTCCTTCCCTCAGTCGATCAGGTCGTTCTGAACTCTTCACTCCTCATGTTGACAGATTCTCTGAGAGTCCAGCTGCTTTTGAGCCTGAACAGTTTGAGCACATGTTTAAACTTCTCCACTGATATGAACCTGCTCATATTAAAGCTCAGACTTAACATGATCTAGTATTTTATTTCTATTTTATCTTGAATCTGTTGAAGAACGTGTGAAACTCTGTGAATATGTCTGAAAAAAGTAAAAACTAAGAATCAAGAAGTTCTAAATGTTCGATTCATACGTCAGATTTTCTATGTGACTCATTTCCAGTGAATCAGTTTAAAGACAAATCATCTTCATGTCGATCCATGAAGACGGACGCAGGTACTTTTCACCTGATAGTAATACATTATAAACTTATATTTATTTAATATATAAACTCTTCTTAGCTTTCTGTAAAAGAAAGAAGAATCCAAAATACCCTCTTCTTCTGTGGGAGGAGAAGAAGGAGTCCTGAGAGATGGAGAGCGAGAGCTTCTCCAACGAAACTTCATATGAAGTCGAGACAGAGTCAAGAACCAGGAGGGAAACTGTGGAGAGACAGAAAACTATGAAGGAAGTTCTCGTAAACAGGTGGAACTTTGAGGACTTTCCAGAGATGGGACAAGTGGACGTCTTCATCTTCTACGTGTCCGGCTCCTCTTCTTCATCCTGAGATGTTTGTGTTCTTTCAGCTTCACGTCACTTGTTAGAAACCTCATCCACACGTCCACTCGCTCACTGGGAAGCTTCCACACATTGTCCTGCTGGTTCCTCACATGGACTCACTCACATGGAGGCTGCAGGAGAAGATCCAGAACATGTCCAGAGACACTGACTCAGACATTTGTTCTCACATACAGAACCTGCAGAACACATGTCAGGAACATGTGAGGAACACGTCAGGAACATGTGAGGAACACCTCAGGAACATGTGAGGAACACGTCAGGAACATGTGAGGAACACGTCAGGAACATGTGAGGAACACCTCAGGAACATGTGAGGAACACGTCAGGAACATGTGAGGAACACGTCAGGAACATGTGAGGAACACGTCAGGAACATGTGAGGAACAGCTTATGATCTTAATAATGAAAACAACACATCATCAGTCGTGATGCAGGTGATTCACACGGGGACCTGTGAGTTATTTCTGCTGCTCTGAGGTCAGAGGTGAAGTGTCAGCTTCCAGGTTCTGCAGCAAACCTCCAGCACACGAGCTCCTGGGTGTGACCCAGCCTGATCTCAGATCAGAGGACGAACACTGACTCCAGCCACAGATCGACATTCTGCTCAGATCTGCTGCAGAAACGCTGACGATGCAGAAAACTCCCAACGCAGCCCGGCGGCTGTCAGGTCGAGACAGATGGACGGACAGCCAGCTGACCCCCCCCCCCCCGCCACCATGTGACACCACGGGCTGGAGGAGCAGCCGGGGACAGGGGAGGGACGGGGGAAGGGGGGGGGGGGGAGTAAAGGGACATGATGGAAACGAGGAGCACATGACAGGAGGCTGGAAGTGTCTCTGCTCCATTTGATCTGTGTGTGTGTGTGTGTGTGTGTGTGTGTGTGTGTGTGTGTGTGTGTGTGTGTCTGTGTGTGTGTGTCTGTGTGTGTGCAGAAGAATGATGAGGCCCACATTTACCTCAGTAATGACATTATAAGCATCTGACGTCTGTGATTGACATGGAGCTGGGCCGGGGGGGGCTCCTCTGACCCTCTGACCAGTTGTAGTAGTGAGGGACGAGGTGCCTTGCTAAAGGGCAGCAGCTGCTCAGTCAGGTTTGTAGGATCTTAATGAACTCTGATTCCAGATCGATTGTGGACGAGTCAGTCAACGAGTTCCAAAGCAGCAAACGCAGCATCGAGACCGGAGGGTTGTAGGTTTGATCCCCGGCCTCCTCGAGATCACACGTCCAAGTGCCCGCAGGGACGATTTGTCTCATGCATAGACTGTGGGACATGACGTATAAACTCTGCTGTGGAAAGATCAGTGGTTTTGGTCTTGGTCTTGGTCCTGGTCTTGGTCTTGGTCTTGGTCTTGGTCTTGGTCTTGGTCTTGGTCTTGGTCTTGGTCTTGGTCTTGGTCTTGGTCTTGGTCTTGGTCTTGGTCTTGGTCTTGGTCTTGGTCTTGGTCTTGGTCTTGGTCTTGGTCTTGGTCTTGGTCTTTGTCTTTGTCTTTGTCTTTGTCTTTGTCTTTGTCTTTGTCTTGGTCTTGGTTTTGGTTTTGGTTTTGGTTTGGTCTTTGTCTTTGTCTTGGTCTTGGTCTTGGTCTTGGTCTTGGTCTTGGTCTTGGTCTTGGTCTTGGTCTTGGTCTTGGTCTTGGTCTTCAGCACACAACAGGAGATTCAGCTTCTCTGTGAGTTTGAGTTGGAGAGAACATTCGTCCTAAAGAGACACGTCCAAAATATAATAGATAACAAATCAATTTTTCTATATGAATCCTGAACGTCTTTTTGGCCTCAGCCGTCTCTCTCATGTTCTTCCTCTGAGGCCGCTGCATATCAGTGAGGTGAAGACGAGCGATGAAG
This sequence comes from Platichthys flesus, assembly GCF_949316205.1. NCBI lineage: Eukaryota > Metazoa > Chordata > Actinopteri > Pleuronectiformes > Pleuronectidae > Platichthys > Platichthys flesus. The sequence continues at coordinate 1,324,041 of NC_084957.1, read as the reverse complement.
ACGAGCGATGAAGACGAGCGATGAAGACGAGCGATGAAGACGAGCGATGAAGACGAGCGATGAGGACTTCAGCGCCTGACTCATGTGGTCTTCAAGGCTCTGAGTCCATGGAGGTCTGAGGACACACTCCTGCTGAGACAGAGATATTTTCAGTTTGTGTATGTGTGTGTCGGGGGGGGGGGGTCGCTTTCTTGTCCCCCTCCCCCCCCCCACACACACAGACACACACACACACACACACACACACACACACAGACACACACACACACACACACACACACACACACACACACAGACACACACTCTCTCTCTTTTCTCTCCCGAGTTAGTCGTTCTGTTTCAAGAGGTTTTGTCTCCTAGCAACCACCTAGTAAAACATGTTTCTGTGTTCAGTGTGTGTGTGTGTGTCTGTGTGTGTGTGTGTGTGTGTCTGTGTGTGTGTGTGTGTTTGTTTGTGTATGTGTGTGTGTGAAGGACTCTGGGTGTTACTCATGTTGTGGGGACCTTAATCTGTTAACAGTCACTTAATGGGGACCAGAGGAGAAACATGAATTATTACTGTAATGTTACTTTTCTTAATATTCAATAAAGACTTTTCAAAATAAAAGTGGAGCAGCAGCGTTAATAAACTTCTGTAAAATCAAAGAAACAAAGTTCTGTCACAAAAAAACCTAGAAATCAAGTTAGTATCAGTTCTCCAGGAAATCAATGTAAGTCAATGTAATGTCCTCTGAAGTCATGGAGAGTGTGTGTCTGTGTGTGTGTCTGTATGTGTGTGTATGTGTGTATGTGTGTGTCTGTGTGTGCACTAATCAGCTGAGCACACTTTTTCCACTGTCGTACACGTGAAGTTTACTCTCATGTGGAAACCTGTTCCACTCCAGGCGTCGCTCCTCTTCCTCCCAACACACACACACACACAGAGTGACACACACACACACATACAGAGTGACACACACACACACACAGAGTGACACGCACACAAAGTGACACACACACGCTCTTCATTCACAGCGGACAGCACTTCCTCTCTGGGTGGACGTTACATAAGCGTTAGAAGCTGAATGGAAACTGGTGATAAGCGGCTGTTCCATCACGAGGACGGGGGCAGTGACCATGAGCGTCTGGGTGGGACAGACTGTCCCTGGGTGAGTGAACGGGGGAGAACATCCTCTCTCCCCCAGCCCGGCCCCCAGACCTGGAAACCCTCCCCCCTGTGAACCCTCTTCCTCTTTCCTCCGGTGACGTCAGGCTCTCACATGTCCTCAGTGTCCACCGGGGACGAGAGGGTTAAGCTGCTGGTGCCGTGAAACCTGAGAAGTGACGGCACAGGGAGACGGATGGGGACATTCCTGGGGACCAAAGAAAAAGAGGAAGACCCAGAGCTCGACCCTTTGTCACCCCCCCCCCCAACAGCCTCTCTCTCCTGGAGTCTTTCTCCTCTTTTCACTTCCTCAACCTCTGAGCTCCTGCATCAGCTTCTATGCAGACGATTAACCACAATGAGCCGTGACAGTGAATGTGTGTGTGACTGTCCTCGGGTGTGTCCCTGGTGTGTCTCTGGTGTGTCCCTGGTGTGTCCCTGGTGTGTCTCTGGTGTGTCCCTGGTGTGTCTCTGGTGTGTCTCTGGTGTGTCCCTGGTGTGTCCCTGGTGTGTCCCTGGTGTGTCCCTGGTGTGTCTCTGGTGAGTCTCTGGTGAGTCTCTGGTGTGTCTCTGGTGAGTCTCTTGTGTATCTCTGGTGTGTCTCTGTTGAGTCTCTGGTGTGTCTCTGGTGAGTCTCTTGTGTGTCTCTGGTGAGTCTCTGGTGAGTCTCTGGTGAGTCTCTGGTGAGTCTCTGGTGTGTCTCTGGTGAGTCTCTGGTGAGTCTCTGGTGTGTCTCTGTTGAGTCTCTGGTGAGTCTCTGGTGAGTCTCAGGTGTGTCTCTGGTGAGTCTCTGGTGTGTCTCTGGAGAGTCTCTGGTGAGTCTCTGGTGTGTCTCTGGTGAGTCTCTTGTGTGTCTCTGTTGAGTCTCTGGTGAGTCTCTGGTGAGTCTCTTGTGTGTCTCTGGTGAGTCTCTGGTGAGTCTCTGGTGAGTCTCTGGTGAGTCTCTGGTGAGTCTCTTGTGAGTCTCTGGTGAGTCTCTTGTGTGTCTCTGTTGAGTCTCTGGTGAGTCTCTGGTGAGTCTCTTGTGTGTCTCTGGTGAGTCTCTGGTGTGTCTCTGGAGAGTCTCTGGTGAGTCTCGGGTGAGTCTCTTGTGTGTCTCTGGTGAGTCTCTGGTGAGTCTCTGGTGAGTCTCTGGTGTGTCTCTGGTGTGTCTCTGGTGAGTCTCTTGTGTGTCTCTGTTGAGTCTCTGGTGTGTCTCTGGTGAGTCTCTGGTGTTACTCTGGTGAGTCTCTGGTGAGTCTCTGGTGAGTCTCTGGTGAGTCTCTGGTGAGTCTCTGGTGTGTCTCTGGTGAGTCTCTGGTGAGTCTCTGGTGAGTCTCTGGTGTGTCTCTGTTGAGTCTCTGGTGAGTCTCTGGTGAGTCTCAGGTGTGTCTCTGGTGAGTCTCTGGTGTGTCTCTGGAGAGTCTCTGGTGAGTCTCTGGTGTGTCTCTGGTGAGTCTCTTGTGTGTCTCTGTTGAGTCTCTGGTGAGTCTCTGGTGAGTCTCTTGTGTGTCTCTGGTGAGTCTCTGGTGAGTCTCTGGTGAGTCTCTGGTGAGTCTCTTGTGAGTCTCTGGTGAGTCTCTTGTGTGTCTCTGTTGAGTCTCTGGTGAGTCTCTGGTGAGTCTCTTGTGTGTCTCTGGTGAGTCTCTGGTGTGTCTCTGGAGAGTCTCTGGTGAGTCTCGGGTGAGTCTCTTGTGTGTCTCTGGTGAGTCTCTGGTGAGTCTCTGGTGAGTCTCTGGTGTGTCTCTGGTGTGTCTCTGGTGAGTCTCTTGTGTGTCTCTGTTGAGTCTCTGGTGTGTCTCTGGTGAGTCTCTGGTGTTACTCTGGTGAGTCTCTGGTGAGTCTCTGGTGAGTCTCTTGTGAGTCTCTGGTGAGTCTCTTGTGTGTCTCTGTTGAGTCTCTGGTGAGTCTCTGGTGAGTCTCTTGTGTGTCTCTGGTGAGTCTCTGGTGTGTCTCTGGAGAGTCTCTGGTGAGTCTCTGGTGAGTCTCTGGTGGGTCTCTGGTGAGTCTCTGGTGAGTCTCTGGTGAGTCTCTTGTGTGTCTCTGTTGAGTCTCTGGTGTGTCTCTGGTGAGTCTCTGGTGTGTCTCTGGTGTGTCTCTGGTGAGTCTCTGGTGAGTCTCTGGTGAGTCTCTGGTGTGGTGCAGCTGGGGGACTCTGTTTCCAGTTGCACCAGACGAGCCCCCCCCCCGGTGTTAAAGCTCAGCAGTAAGCGTTTCCCACTTCCTGTGCAGCGCTGACTCAGCCCTGAAGAATGTACGAGTTGTGACTCACACTTCCTCCTGGACGTGACACAGCTTCCTCTCCTGCGCCAACTGATTTGGCCTTTTCCCTCCCTCCCTCCACCCTCCCTCCACCCTCCCTCCTCCCCCGCCTCACTCCTCCTGACAACCACCCCCCCGGCCCAGGGTTTGAGAGGTGACCCCGAGCGGAATGAGTGAGTCCCTGTTTGAACACTGACCGACTGACTGGGGACGGATGAGTCCCCTCGTCTCAGTCCTCCAGCGTCTGAGTCATTTGAATTTTATACGTTGGTCTATATTTAGAGTCTCCGTCCTCGTGATCATGGGCAGGAGACAGGAGACAGGAGACAGGAGACAGGAGACAGGAGACAGGAGACAGGAGACAGGAGACAGGAGACAGGAGACAGGAGACGAGTCCCCGAGACGTGAGCGGCAGGTGGACGGCAGGTTGTCAGTTCACAGGTTGGATCAGAGCGGAGGAATCGAACCATGGACCTTATCATTGATTCATTAGTGGGATTAAAGGGATTAAAGGGTCAGTGCCCCCCCGAAGAAAGATCCAGATCCGCCTGATGTCAGATTAAACACATGACTGACAGAAGAACTGAAAACTGTATCTCTTAATTGATTAATAACCCTTTTCTGGTATTTTACTCCCTGATATCATTCATCTGATCAGATCCTCACTTTTCTCATGTTTTTCTAAAGATCCAGTTTTCAATAACAAAGTTAATCTGGTTTCTTTTTTATTCAGACATGAAGATATTCAGAAAATTTGTAATTTCCCCAGATTCAACCCAGATTTATTCTGTTTACACTTTTTATCAAATCGCTGCAAAAAAACAATCAAATTCAAAAGCACTGATTTTAATCTGAATAATCCACAGAACCACAAAGTGCAGTTTGTGGAATGTCCAGAGCAAAATGATAAAATCTTTTAAACGTGAGTTTTTGCATCCCAAACTGAATTCCATGAATCACGTGAAGTCTCGTGTGTGAACAGAACTGGGAACATGATGGGAAACAGAAAACCAGCAGAATCTCTGGTTTCCTCTCATCAGGTTGTGAAAACACTCGTTTCAGTTCAAATTCATATTAATTCACATTTTAACACATTTTAATTCTTTAAATCTTAAGTTTGATTTATTTCATGTTATACAGTTTCACTATTTAAGTCATTATCATAAACATAATTATTAAAATTAAAGGATCCTAACCAATCAAACAGCAGCCGACCTCCCGCCCACTTTTACAGACTCCGCCCTCTACCTGTCACCTTTCACCTGTGAAGATCTCATCCAATAATTTGATTCTGATCAAATGAGTGAACCTGAAGATTGAATCTTTAATGTTAAAAAGAATAAAGAAGATGTTCCTCTGGTCATAAGAACCTCTCAGCAGGAGGTCGTCCACTGGTCTCCTCTGGGGGACTGGTCCCGACTCCTCCAGTGAGAAGCAGTGGAAAGTTCAGCTTGTGACCGAGGTGGCTGCTGTGCTGATTATGCAAACATCCCGCAGCCAGCAGGAGCCGCCACACACACACACACACACACACACACACACACACACACACACACACACACAAACACACAAACACATACACACACACACACACACACACACACACCCGCATGCATTCACTCCCCTCATACGTGACGTCATGTGCAGCAGGTGCCTGCGTGGGGAAACGTGTGTGTGTGTGTGTGTGTCTGTGTGTGTGTGTGTGTGTGTGTGTGAGTGTGTGTGTGTGTTTGTGTGCACGCCTCTGGCTTGTTTGCCATGTTTACACATAACAGTGCAATCGTTATTGTGAGTGTATCACGCATCGGGGGAACTGGGAAACGGCCAGAGCTAAGAGGAGCTGGTGATGTCACTCAGTCATAACCAAGGAAAGAGTTGTGTAACACCTGCGTCAGCGTGCAGCGGGACGACAGCAGGTCGGGGGGGCAGCCGGCTGCTCCACCTCTAAACAACATCTGTCACCCTGCGGTCAGGAGGAGCCGCTGGTTAGTCAAGGCCCAGCGAGCAGCAGGAGCTGGAAAGCACCGAGCATCCAGATGAGCCGGTGACTGAGAGGCTCCAGATGACCGAACACTGTGGTATGTTTGTAGAGGGAAGTAACACAAGAGTCAGACACTCTGCCTGTAGCACACACACACACACACACACACACACACACACACACACACACACACACACACACACACACACACACACTCACACACACACAGAAGGATCAGATCAGAGTGTAGATGATCATGTGTTCATATTTCTTTGATGGATCTTCGGCCAATCAGAGCTCAGACGTCTTGAACAGGTGAAATAAAATGATTGTTGTTCTTTAAAAAGAGCTGATCCCAGATCTGTCCACGCTGCCCCGGCTGAGGAGCCTCGATCGGGAGGAGCACGACTTCAGGACCTGAAACAAACACAACATCGGATTCACCTGGTTCTTCTCGCTGCCTCGTGGAAGCAGAGGAGGAACAGAGAGGAGGAGTTCATCTGAAGGTCGTTTCTGTACAAACTGAATCTGTGTCTCGGTTCAGGAGCCGCGACCTTCAGAGTCTTCATCTGGAGACTGTCCCACTCTGAAGCCTCCTCCCCCCCCCACCACCGAAGAGACGAAGGTGCACCCGCTCCGACCTTTCCCAGGATGCATTGCTCTCTAGTGAAGAACCGGTTTTCAAAGAGTGAAGCTTGAGTCACTTCAACTCAAACTATCAGCTTCTAATCAATAAAGTGAAACCTGGTCAAAGAAAGAGAAGACGTGAGATCATGAGGAACGGATCCTGAAGACTCGTCTCTCTTCTCCTCTCCTGTTCTCGTCATGAACACCAGGTCCTCGTCTCAGTGGTTGAGTCTCGTTCTCTCAGGAGTGTGAGGAGGAGAAAGTAAAAGTACCCGAAAAATATACTCAAGTACAACAACAGAGTATTTGTGTTTAGTTACTTCGTCACTCGGACTCGGACTCCATCTTTCCTCTGATGTGTTTCTGTACCAGTTTCCGTTCTGTCACTCTTTCCTCAGATGATTGACGAGTCACTGACACTCGACTCTGAGACGTCGGCTCCGAGTCTCACTGAGGACATGAGGACGGATCTCAGAGTTCAGGGACAGAAGAAGAGTCAGAGACAGTATCTGTGGACACTGCCCCCCTGTGGATCCCAGCAGCAGAGGAGGCTCCTCACTGCTTCTGAGGATTTAACATCTGATCATGAAACGTGTGTGAAACCTGAAAGATGAAGTGAATAAAGCAAATATTACTTTTCTTCATGGTCATGATGAATTACTCTGAGTCAAACTGAGGAAACAAATCTGGTTTGTAAGTTTGACATTTCTTTAAATTTCAGTTTGTTGTGGTGTGGTGTATGTTGTGGTGTGGTGTATGTTGTGTTACACTATGTGTCGGTGCGTCCCAGTAACACAGGTCTTCTCGTTTGAGAACGTTCACGGAAGGAGAACGAGCAGTTAAATCAGTTTCCTCTGCACATTTCTAACGTGTGATTCAGCTCTGAGCTCCACACCCACTGATTCACGCTCTGAAGGTTGATCCTTCACAACAGGAACATGGACGCACCACGAGGATGACGAGGAGGACACCTCACTGATCTTCATCGTGTCCTGTCCCAGGAACAGTCTGATATCAGGTCTCTGGTGATGAAGCTCTGGAGGGGACAGGACATCGGTCAGAGACGTCAGGTGAAGTCGGCTTCCATCACTGAGAGGAGTTCTCCATCACCTCAGATGATCAGATGGATCCTCGTTAACGTTTCACTCCTGGAGAACCACATGGTCGACCTCATTTCACACTGCAGCAGTTCATACTGACAGGATGGAGAGAAGAGGAGAGAGGAGGAGAGAGGAGGAGAGAGGACGAGAGAAGAGGAGAGAAGAGGAGAGAGGAGGAGAGAAGAGGAGACAAGAGGAGAGAGGAGGAGAGAAGAGGAGAGAGGAGGAGAGAACAGGAGAGAGGAGGAGAGAAGAGGAGAGAAGAGGAGAGAGGAGGAGAGAGAACGAGAGAAGAGGAGAGAAGAGGAGAGAGGAGGAGAGAAGAGGAGAGAAGAGGAGACAAGAGGAGAGAAGAGGAGAGAAGAGGAGAGAAGAGGGGTCCCACTGAGTCTGGATGAGGAGGTGATGGAGGAGATCACGTTAGATCCTGGACTGTGAAGGTGTCACACAGATCGTGATGAAGATCACTAGTTCATCATCTTCATAAAGTTCAAATGTCTGTTTGTGTATCTGGAGAATTATTCTGTGTTCATTAAAATACAGTTGAGAACAAACTGTTTAATGTTTGTGTGAGATGATCCAAAACTGAACCTGTGGCTGAGTTTCACTAATCACACACAGACTCACACACTCACACTCACACACACACACACGCACACAGACACACACACACACACACACACACACAGACACACACAGGTCACGAGACGCTGGTGGATTTAACTGGATCCTTCCGGTGACTCACGGCTCTGGACCTTCACACTCATCCTGAAGGAATCCAGGGACTTTCACCACGTGGAGAACTTGTTGCTGTTGGAACATGGAGCAATGTTTGTGTCACAGATGTTTGTGAATGAACACACACACGCCCACACACACACTCACACACAGACACACACACATCAATATATCACTACAGTTCACATAATGTTTTTATTGTGTAGCTGCTGCAGGTTAATTATAACTGTTGGCTCCTCACAATCTCAACTTGTGTTTACTTATAGTTTATTGAAGATTTTTTTTTCTATATAGGTTTTTATTGTTAATAATATTCTTCAGTGCAGTTTGAGATGCCAATGAAAATAAAGTTTTAAATCTGTAATCCCAGGACGTTTTTTTGTCAATACAATGCAAAACTGAATTTAATTGAATTTCAATTATAAACTATAAACTCTCTTTTCTAGTTGATAAAAGTTGTGACATGGCTTTGACTCTGATAATTAATATATTGGAACATTAAATATTTAGTTCAAACTAAATGAGCTGAAAGTCGAACTCTGGTTCACATTAAATAAATAAAGAAACACAGAGAAATTAATACATGTTTCTAAGAGGAATATTAATATATATATATAATAAGAGTTTCAGTCACCCTGTCATATACTTTCTGTTTTAACGCTGCTTTCAGAAACTTTCCCCTAAGAAACAAAACTTCCATAAATCACTGGATCGGGGGGGGGGGGGGGGGGGGTTCTGTACGTCCACTTCCTATTCACATGTGTTTTCTCTGTCAGCTCCAGAGTGAGTCACCGAGTTAAGAGTGAAAACAAATATGAACAGAATAAATATGAGCTGAGTCACAGTGACTAAGACTAGAAGAACACACCTTCAGCTCTGAAGTGTGTGTGTGTGTGCATGTGTGTGTTTTGGGGGGGTGCGTGTGTGTTACAAATACAAGTTAGCTTCCATCTCTCTCATAACTACAGTGACATCTGCTGGCTCCTGGTTAAACTGGTTCTTGTGAATGAGATCCTGTTCTCAGACGTGAACTGGAGTCAGAACATGTTCCTGAAACGTTCTGCAGGTTCTGAACGTGAGAACGTGAACGTCCGAGTCAGAAGCTCCAGATGTTTTCAGGAACTTTCCCTGTAGAATGTGTGTGACATGTCCTCATGAGTCCATGTGAGGAAGCAGCAGTCCACTGCTGCAGCTCCTCTCCTCAGCCTCTGTCTCAAACACCTGGTTTGAGTTCCTGTCGCTTTAAGAGAAAACACTGAAACATTTTCCAGAACAGCGACGATCAAAATGTGAAGGAACCAGAATGAAAACACGTTCATGAGTTTAGAAGCTGCTCACGAAGCGGTTTGAAAACCAGTCGACCACCTGGAGGTTCCTTCATGGATCAGACGGATTAACAGGCTGTTTCCTGAGAGTGGAGGCTGGAGCAGCCTGATCGAATCTGCTGGACGAACACTGATGTTCTAGTTCTTATCTTGAAACCACTGGAGAAGAAGCACGATGAGCTTCTTCTTAACACATCTGATGAAATCTATTAATGTGTGAATGAATCAGTTTCATGCTTTCACTGCCGGAGGAAGGAAGCGTCGTCTGTTCCTCTTTCACAAACCGACACTCGCTCACACTTCCTCTTCTCGTCTCCAGTGAACCGAAGCTTCACCGGGTCGTTTGAATCTCGTGAAGCAGCATCAGAAAACTGAGCCTCGCGGTTTAATGACCTCACACGAGGATCGGACCTGGAGCCGATCACAGACACAAACATCACATCCGTGTTTGATTCCTCAGCTGCTCTGGTCTCGATGTTGGTTTTTCATTCAGATGAAAACAGTTCCCCGCGGAGCAATGCATCATGGGGATGTTTAATGAGGCGTTGTGTGTCTGTGGTGCTGAAGGGATCAGGACTTCACACGGTGTGAGATCAGGACACGGAACAACAGGCGCCTCAGAATGTTGCACCAAAACCAGGGGGCACGGAGGAGATGAGAAGTCGGGATGTTTCCCTTTGAACCAGAAACTGAGCTTCTTCTGCTGCCGACCCACTTGGCTGCAAATGAGACGACTGAGGGACAGACGAGACGTCTCCAGCTCGTCTGTGAGGGAGGACAGACTCGTCTTCTCTATGTAACGATGCTCGTGTTGCAAGAGGAATAAACAAAGGTTTGTTTTTCAACGCGTGGTTTGAAGTAAATGATCTGGTTCGTCCTCTGGGGAACATGAATGTCCGTCAAAGGAACAACTGGTGGCACATGTGGATGTGGGCGGAGCAGGATTTAGAGAAAGTTGTGCTTTGTGTTTCTTGTTTGAAGTGAGACATTGTAATAATATTCTTTTGTTTATAAGTCAATAATAAAAACAAATATAAAAAGATAAACGTCCAAGGCCCAAAACAAGCTGAAAGCGCCACTGAAAATATAATGTCTGTTCAAACATGTTAACTTCATGTTTAAGAAGACGAATCAGTGAAGACTTCAAAAACCTGAAGCTGTGGAACAATAAAACATATTGAAGAAAACAGAGTGAAAGATTAAACTGTTCTCAGTATTGTTGGTTCATTAAACTGTAGCTGCTGTGATTTATTCTAATTAACACCTTATAACAGAGTCTCCTTCTAATTACCCTTAAATAACAGTTTAAATTAGTTAATTAAAAAATAAGACTTTCAAAATGATTTGTAAATTTTCTCTAATTTTAAGGAGCCAAAACAAATTCAGAGGTTTGGAAGTTTTTGTGTTTCGCTAAGAACTCAAACCTGATTTCAAGGCCAAAAGGTCAAACTGCACTAACATTCACACTCATCAAAGTCACAGATCCATGAATGATTCTGTGAGATCAGAGCAAATGGAAATAAAAATCTTCACAAGGTTAAAGAAAGTGAACAGATAACACGTCCTGGGATCAGTGGTGAAGTCTTACTGGTTTTCTTTGGGGAATTTTCCATGATTCCATGATTTGGGTGTTATTTCATATTCCTGCTGACAAACAAACCAACGAAGGAGAAAGAACAAGTGTGAAAGAATCCTCCTGAAGAAGTGGAGTCGAGCTGCAGATGTAAATAAAGACAGTTTTTGTTTATTGACGCATAAAACATCCTTCAAACAATAAACCCATTTCCAGGTTGAAGTCTCTGTACAACGCTTACTAAGCAGTTTATTTATATAGAAAACGTACGAGGGGCCGAGTTTAAAAATCACACAGCTCCTTCAAATTCAATGGCAGGTACTCTGGAAAAAAAATGACAGCATTCCATCAACAAATATTCTCAAGCAATAAATATGCATTTTATAAATAGTGTAAATTTACATCAAAATAAAAAAACACAACTGAAAGTTCACGCTTGTCTGTGTGCAACCCTTTGTTTCTGTGACTTGGCCGTTTGTGAACTGATTTCCACAGAAAAGTAAAGTGGGTGAAATGTTGTTAAGAAATGTGTCACTCATCTTTTCACATTACAAAACAGGTTTTAAATGTTTTCCTGACTGAGGAGGTGTCGGACAGAGACACCCGCTATGCTAATGACTCATCTGATGGGGGGGGGGGGGTCACACCCACAAACATAATCACAAAAAAATGGAAAAAGAAAAAGATCAAGTCAGTAGTCTTTGTGAAACTTCATATGTACAAAACTTTATTTCATCATTTTTCCTCTGGGATGTGTGTGAGTGTGATTGTGATTGTGTGTATATATGTGTGTGTGTTTTCTAATGAAGTCCAGCAGTAGAACAGTCTGGTCAAGACGACAGAAGGAGCTGCCGTCCCCCTCCAGGCCACCGGGGGGAGGCACACCCCTCTGGGCAGGTTGCATAGACACACAGCTTTCACGCAGCTGCCTTGTGGGGGAGCTACAGAGCGCAGTGGGAGGACTGCCGGCTTAACTTCCTGAATATCAGTTTCCGGAGAAGGTTCCGGTGAAAGTCCGATGTGGTTCCTCCTCTTAGCATCAAGAGGAAGACGGGAGGGGGCTCGCCTGCGGAGAGAAGAACAAACTGAGCTCGAGAAACGTCCTTCAGGTTTAAAACACAGTGTAAATAAAGATGGACAACACGTCTCGTCCTCCTGAGACATGTGGACATGACTCGTGATCTAGGAACGGTCTCCTATCAAATCAAAGATTCACTTTGTCCTTAGGAGCAAAGAAATTATCAAATTATCAATTAACTGATGCGCCCTAATGGAGGAGGTGGGGTTTATGACCTATGCTGCAGACAGCCACCAGGAGGCGACGGAGAAGCTTCACCATCACGTCGTCTGATTCAAACGGAGTCCTGGGATCGGACTCGTGAGTGTCGGACACTTACCAGTGTGAACTGGTCGTAAACCTGCATGAGGTCATCGTTCTTGTACTGCTCCAGCACCACGAAGTTGTCCAGGTTAGAGCTCCCCCTGCGGGCGCAGTCCTGGCAGTGCACCACGTACGTCTTCCTGCTGTTGCTCTCGCTGGTGACGAACAGGAGGTCGAACACCTCCACCTGAGCAGCGGAGAGACAGGGGGTGAGAAACAGGAAGCAGGAAGCCGAGCGGCAGCAGACAGGAAGTGAGAAGGTTCGGCTGGTACCTCGCAGATGCTGCAGTAGTGCGCCGGCTCGCTCTGCGTCCTCCCGTGCCAAACCAGTTCCTTCCCAGCAGCCAGGAGCAGCTCCCGCTGCATCTGACACTGCTTCAGAGTCCGTAACAAACAATACCTGACGCACAGAAACACACAACACACGTGAGTTCACAGACACACACACCAGCAGCACAGGAGTCCCAGAGGAGGTTGATTCTCACTTGATCATCTCAAAGAGCCGGTGGTCGGACACCTTGATGTTCCTCGCCATGTTCCAGGAGAGGTGGATCATGGGAACGATGGACTTGACGCTCTGCAGCTTGTTCCACTCGTAACGCTCCACCGCCAGTTTGTACTGATGAGCTGAGGAGACACGGAGGAACTCCTTCAGTTTGTGTTGAGGAGGCCGACGGACTCTTGCAGCAGCTTCTCATTGACAATAATATTAGGATATGATATTAAGACGATCTTCCTGTCACTCTGAGTTTGCTGCCCTTTTTTTTTTTCGCATAAAAATAAGTTATTTTTGATTTGAAATTAAAGCCAAAAGTTAAGTGAGCTCCCAAGAAACCCTACAGTTTCAGAGTTTGAATTTAGCGTCTAAAGTCTTCATGATAACACAGGTCTCAGAAACATTGGCCTCATGTTTTAAAGCTACTTTCCATTTTCATCTCAGTGTATTAATCTAAATATGAAACAAAGCAGAACAATGAGGGATTAGAACCAGTAAGACCAAACGTTCTGCAGGTTTTAAAAATCTGTTAAACTGTGAATCGAGGTCTGAAGATGTTCTTTATCTCAGCTCCAGCTCATCCCTCAGGTCCGACTCGGTCCGGTCCTCACCTGTGAGCGGTCCCACGTTCCAGGCGATGTTGTTGCACCAGCCGATGGCCTGAACCCAGTGGACGGTGCCGGTGTTGAGCCACACCAGGTCTCCTGGACGCTGGATGAAGCGGTAGACGGGCACGTTGGTCTCGTACAGGTCCTCCAGGTTCGGCCACCAGGAGCCCATCAGGAAGTTGATGTTGTTCCTGTGAAAAGGAGACGAGGGATTCAGCATCACGTCCCAACTTCAGCTGAGGAACTTACTGGGAGGTTACTGGTGCTGGAGACGTACCTTTCACAGTAGTCGTTGATGACGCCCCAGTAGGCCTCGGGGACAGCGAACCACTCGCAGTCACCAGGACCGATGTTGATGTTGACCGAGCAGAAGTTGTTGTTCTCTTGATGACCTGCAAAGAGCCGAGTTAACTGACAGAGTAAGAAGAGGCGCCAGCAGCTGCTGTGTGCTCGTGTGTGTTTGTGTGTGTTCGTGTGCGTTTGTGTTACCTGGCGTCCGGCTCCCTGGCACCTTCATGTAGAGCTGCACGGTGTTCATGCCCAGGATGGTGTGGCCCACGTGGCTGAGCAGGTTCCCGGCAGACACCACCCGGGAAAACGCCGGAAGCTTGGCCAGCTCCTGGAGCTGCTGCTTCCACCTGTGAGGTTCACGTGTTAGTGACAAACATTCAGACGTGAAGTTCATTCTGCAGCTGACCCCTCACTCACTTCTTTTCATCCGACAGGTCGATGTTGGTGCCGAACTTGAGGTGTTTGAATTGACCTTTCCGCCGCCGCATCGCACTGAGTCATGAGAACCATGGAGTTAGTGAGAGAAGATAAACTGAAACCTGATATATAAAAGACTCTAATGACAGAAGAAATGTTACCTGTCTGAGGAACCTGCCTCTGCGTCCATCTCCTTCTTCTTCTCGTTCTCCTCCTGGAACAAAATCACTAAGTCATTAAGTGGAAGTTCATTTATTCATCCATCACAGAAGTTTTAATAGAACTCCAGTTCAGTGTGTGTTGTGTGAGTCCGTCTTCACTGACCCGTAGAGACTCCTGGAAGGACGAGGCCTGGTACTGGGCGTACTTGATGATGGTGGTGTGTGAGCGGCTGCTCTCACAGCGCCACATCTTCCTGCTGCCGCTGGGGTCCCAGTTCTCATCGTTGGGCTGAGCTAACTGGGTCCGCACCTCCACCAGGTGGTCGGGGTTGGCCTCCACCAACGTCTTGGTGGAGAACAGGCCCAAGTCTGCAAGTGAGGGACGGAGAGAGAGAGAGAGAGAGAGAGAGAGAGAGAGAGAGAGAGAGAGAGAGAGAGAGAGAGAGAGAGAGAGAGAGAGAGAGAGAGAGAGAGAGAGAGAGAGAGAGAGAGAGAGAGAGAGAGAGAGAGAGAGAGAGAGAGAGAGAGAGAGAGAGAGAGAGAGAGAGAGAGAGAGAGAGAGAGAGAGAGAGAGAGAGAGAGAGAGAGAGAGAGAGAGCGAGAGAGAGAGAGAGAGAGAGAGAGAGAACAGAGCCAAGAGCGGAGAGAAGAATTTAATAAACCTGTTTAAAACATTTACTACGGAAAACTCTTTATATTCTATTCCCCCCCCAACCTCACAGCACATTAGAGGAAGGAGGTTGTGGCTGTTTGTTGTTAACATAATAAAACTTCCTACAAAGTAAAAGCAACAGGTCTCTCAGATTAAACTCTCACATTATGAGCAGATGTTCTCTGAACAGCAAACGCGTGCAGTAACGTTTCCCACTTGCAGGTGGTGCTGTTGTCATACATGTCAAACTCATCCACAGAACACACACACATATACAGGCACACACACACTCATGATCACACAATCACAGAGACACACCCACAGAGCCACGTGAGGAGAGTAACATCCAGTTCCTGCTGCTGCCGTGTCAGAAAGAACTCAATAAATAAAATAATAACTAAATAAAACTAGAACAATAAAAGTGAAATGACGGTGAAGCACTTCTTACCCAGTTTGAGAGCTCCGGCCAGTCCCCTGATGACGGTGACTGGGTTGGAGGGGTTGGTGCAGAACTGATGGAGCGGCGGGAAGAAGGCGTCCCTCTTGTTTTCGAGCTGCAGGTCAGACAGGAGACACAGGGAATGAGGAGCGACTCCAGACTCAGAGGAGAATCGACTCTGCTCCTACACTTTGCTGTACGTACATATATACTGGGGGTCGGAGGGTTGAGTTTGTCCTTTGGCAGCGGAGGAGATGGCGGGGGAGGGGGACGCGGCGGGGGACACTTGTCCAGGAGGACGCTGCTCGTGGACAGGCCGTTCTTCCCCAGGTACCTGCAGGTGAAACCAGGTCAGACAAACAGCTCCACGTGCACAAGACTCTTTACAGAAGCATCAGAGAACAACAGTTTCACTCCTCCACAGAGAAACAGCCTCACAGAGGAAAGAACTCACCTGCAGTCAAACTCATAACTGTTCAAAATATGGACGTTATGGATCAACTTTTACTTTTCAGACTTCTGAAGCACTTTGACACAAACGTCAGTCGAAGCTGAACATTCAGAGCTAATTTAAGACTTTGAGATAGAATCAGAGCTTCAGCAACGTGTCCGTCCACAGAGCTTCGTTCAGATCTTCATTAGGTTCAACTTGAGACGTCTTTAGGCCACAGACACACAAACTTAGAACTTGTTTCACAGTAAAACTACCACAGAATAAAAAGATTGAGATTGACAAGGATCTGGACAATGAAAACCAGATGTCACTATATGCAACAACAACTCCTGATATTAATAAATAAATTAATCCAGACAAGCAGGAGAAGGATGAATAAATGGATGAAAGCTAAATGAAAACTAAATTTCCCAGAAAGCCACTTACAGATTATAGTTTTGTCTAAAAAGCAGTTTTATCAAGTAAAATAATGCTTCAACAGCAGAAAAATAAAATCCACATAATACCTTAAAGCACTTGTAGTAAACCATCGTTGTTTTTTAAGACTTTCCGAACCTGCAGACAGGACGGAGGGAGAAGACGCTCGTTTCTAATTCATGTCTGAAGCTTTTCAAACCATCTGGAGAACGGGACCTTCAGAACATTGACCAACACGTCTGGTTCTGAGTTCATGTGAAGAATCCACACTGCTCAAACCAGAACAGATTCTTTGTTCCAACTGAATACTTCAACTCGCACCACTTGAAAGAAACTAAATGATCTGTTTTCATTGTGGTTCACGAGTTACGAGCAAACAATGTGAAGACTTTAAATTGACCTTGTGGTCACAGATTCCTCCAGCTCTGTTTCAAATATTCAAACTCATCCTGTGACTCGACTGCTCGTAAACATCTTCTGAAAAATCAGAAAAGTCAGTCAAAATCCAAGAAACTCAAACACAGCCCAAGATGGAATGAATCACGGCTCAGATAAAGAAATGATTTTATGTGTCTATCCAACGAGAGGAGGATGAACCTCAGCAGCTCAGCACAGGGTCACTCTGTCGGGAAATCTTCCATCTGAACTGAAGAACCAACACTCACTTCTACACGAGTCCATCTGCGTGCTAACGAGCAGATGAACCAGATCCAGTCACACTCGATACCACAGCTTCTGATTGGTTCATTGTTTGCTGTAATCTGTTTGTATCACAGCCACAGACAGTATACACAACCTTTTGAGTTGATTTTAAACAAACAAACACAATCTATACCCACACAGTCTTCACCCCCTCACCTGCAGGCTTTGAGGACTTCACTGGAGCTGGGGTAGATGGAGAACGAGGACCAGGGGGCAAGACCAGCAGGGGTGCTGTGTTTATGAGCTCCTCCAGGAGGCTCCAGCTTGATGGGGCTGTGGGAGTCCTCCAGCCCCGTCCCATTGAGCGTGGGCCCCTGGCTGCTGGTGGCGGACGGGCTGTTAAGGCAGGAGAGGCTGTTGGTGGCGTGAGGGTCTGCAGAGCGAGGGGAGGGCGTAGCCGTGGCTGACGGTGGCGAGGACGCCACTGAAAGCTCCGATGTCTTCTTGGCGGCACCGTGGAGACCCGGGTGGACGTTGTTGAGTTTCTCTGACGAAGGCCCGGCGTGGTTCCTGTGGTTATTGTTGTCGTCATTACTGGTAGTATTGGCTTTTCCCTTTAGCAAGGCTGAGAGCTGAGGATTGTCTGAACTGAGCACGCCGGGGGCAGGAGAGCCGGGCTGAGACGGGCCGGTGGAGCTGTCCGTCACCCGCGGCTGGACGTGATTAGTCGATCCCTGCGCGGGGGTTGTGCTGGGACTAAGGGGCGTCCCTGCAGAATGCCTGACGGCGGCCTCCGGACCTGATGGCACAGTAGCAGCCGAGGTGCTGCTGCCGTTGCTGCCCCCTGAAGGCGTGGTGTCTTTGGTGTGGACCCCTGAGGTAGAAGTGGAGTGGGGAGGCGAGGAAAAGTGGTTGGGTGTGGTCTGGGGGGAGGTGGGGGACAACGAGGAGGCTGAGGAGGAGACAGTGCAGAGCCCAGAGGAATGTCCAACCTGATTCAGAATGCCAGAGGAAGAGAACGAGGTCTGAGGGGAGGAGGAGGAGGAAGAGAAAGGGGGTTCTCCATTGGGACCCGCCGAATGTGAACCTGGACCTTTTTGAAGCCCCTGGACAGAGAGGATGAGACATTATTAAAGGTTTGTTAAGAACTAATGAAACGTTTCCATTAAACAGAAGAAAGATCAGCAGGAGAACCAGGTGGTACCTGAGTGGTAGTGTTGCGCTGCTGGCTCCTCCATGTCTCGTCTGCGTGACTGGGACTACTGGTCGTGCTGCTGGTGCTGGGGTGACTGGCGGCTGTGCAGTGGTGAGGTAGAGAGTTCTGCTGCGGGTAAGGCACGTTTCCGTTGCTCGCGCCGACACCTCCAAGTCCCGGGGTGTGATTTCTGTCCAGGTGTCCCAGCGGCCCCGCCGACGGACTCGAAGAGCAGGATCCGTTGGCTGTGGCCGGGGGGGCCGTGTGGTTGAGAGGGGAGGCGCGGGGGAGGTCTGCGTGGTGATGAGAGGGATCAGCCGACGGGCCGTTGGGGACACTGGGCCGAGGTGGGCCACCCGCCGCCTGCTGCCTCGTCTGAGAGAGAGAAGAAGACAGATTCAGATCAAACTCTGCTTTCACTGTGCTGCTGTGTTGTTGTTGGGTGGGTGGGGGGGGGGGGGGGGGGGGTGTTCACCTGCTGCTGGTGCTGCTGCATGAGAGTGAACTGGTTCTCCAGCTGTTCCAGCATCTGCACCTGGGGGGGCTTGAGGCTCGCTCGGTTGGTCCGCAGGTGATCCAGGAGCTGCCACCGGAGAGAGGTTACAAACAGATCATGATCCTGGTTCTCAAAGGCTGGAAGGAGCTAGTTGTTGTATTTTCACTTCAATCTTAAATTTGTTATTACTGACATTAAAAAAAAGAAAATCGGTGCTTTAATCAATAATCCATCAGGAACAAATTGGGCTCCTGACTTCAGAGAGACCTCGGACTGATCCAGGATCTGCAGTACTAATTAATCTGATGACATTTTATCTTGTCCTCAAGATGAAAATGAATTTCTGAGAAGGGTCAAGTTACGGTGGTTATCTGAAGAGGCCTGTTCTGAGTTGTAATGTAGGAACACATGGAAACCAGCTTCTACATCAGATGGTGAACCTCCTACAGACGTGCTGCTCCCCCTCACCTGGAGCTTCTGTGGCGTCAGGTACCAGCCGGGGATCTGCTGCTGATCGGTGCTGTTGGCCCACGAGTCTGCGACGCTCTGAAGGTGAGACAGAAAGAACAGGTCTGAGGTCAGCGCTCATCTTCGTGTCAGCCAGTGGAAACGTGGAGTTCCTGTTCTCAGCCGTACCTTGGCGGGGCTGGCAGTGCGTTTCCTCTTGGCCGGACTGGCCTGTGGGTCTGTGTGGTTACTGGCCGACTGGCCTCCCTCCCCCTTGCAGGCCTAACGAATCCAGCACAGAGACACAGTTTGTGACGACTCGCTGAACCAACAACCATCGGCAGAGCTTCAAGTCATTCACACAAACACTAAACGAGCCCTGATGAAGTGACTCAAAAGGGAAAAACAGCAAATTCAAACTTTTCTCCAAAAAACACAGAATTCACTACATTGACATGCAAAACGATCTGAGCATTTCAATATGTCATTTCTGAAAATACTCTGATTAAAAGGTCTAAACTGTGATCACCTCAATCTGGTGGGGTTGATTAAGGTGATCAGGTCATAATCAGAGTATTCATGCTGCGTTTAAGATGAGACCTAATGAATAATTAGGGTTTCTTAGACGGCAACACTTCATTAAATCTGTGTCGGTGTTTCCAGATAAAACACTAAAGATAAAAACCTAAAACCTGCTTCTACATGTGAAAGGTTTGTGTTTGGTGGAGCACAGATCGAGATGTTTCACTGAAATGATTCATAGCTGATGTCACTCGAGTAGCCAGAGCTGCATGAGACGGGAAAAATACGACCAAATAAAAGTGATGTGTTGATGGGGGTGAGGTGGGTGGGGGGGTATTTTCAGGTACACGTCTGAGATTTGTCTCATTTTCAAAAGAGGGATTTGACAAATACAAAAGATCATTTAAACAGGAACACTTGAAATGCTTGCTCTGATGCTTCTTAAGGTGATGCAGCCATTAAGCGGTTTCAGCCTCGCAGTTTGCCAAGTGTTGCATCGACTCTTATGAGTTATGGGACAGAATGAGCAGCTCTGCAGCATCACTGAATTATCTCAAATGATCTCGTTGGATCAACACTATGAAGATCAACTATGCTCCAGTAATAGATCACAGCAGTGTACTGTCGGGCCTCGCTCCAATTCCCTCAGACGGTTTCCTCTGTGCTTCAGTCCTCAGCTTCATGCTGGAGGAATGAGTGGACACCAGAATTATGGAAATACACGTTTTTTTCTGATAGAACCCCTGAAGGCGTCGGAGCGAGGCCTCGGCTGTAACAGCTCTTATAGATTTATGGTTCAGAAAGTTTCCAAGAGGCCGGAGACTCTTGCATAAGCTGGATCTCACCTGCTGTGCCTGTGCAGTGTTCAAGGCCCCCTGCCTGGACGTGAGCTCAGCAGGAATGGGTAGGCTCCATGCCTCCTCAATACTAGGAAGCATTTTACTCTTATTCTGCAGACTACCTGGCTGTGGGTTACACAACTGAGCCTAGGAGAAATTGTGTAAGACACAAACTTTAGTGCTGAGCTTGGGTTGAACAGGAAAGTCAAACTACAAAACTACGGTGGCGTTCTAGGCAACTGTATACAGAATAAAACAGAAATGTAAAATGCAATGAAAGTATGCTTTGCAATTACCAGTGAGAGAAATGTGTTTCAAGACATCAATATGAATCTTTATTCATATCTCGGTGGTCAGAAATCAAAATGACAAAAGCACAATCTGCATTTAAACAGCCGATTGCTTTGGCAATGCTTGGCAATAACACAGCACTTATCGACACACGTACTACACAACATCTAACACACAGGGCAGGGTGCTGGGTAGTAACCGCCGGCCCTACCTGCAGTAGCTTGATGCGCTGTGTGAGCGCGGCCGTGTTGAGGCAGGCCCGGCTGCGCGTGGCGTTCAGGTAGCACTTGATGGCGTCGTGCGGCTGGCCGCAGGACTCATAGAGCGTGCCCAGGTCCATCCAGGCAGCGGCGTGGCTGTGGTCCAGTTGAACAGCGCAGATGTAGGCCTGCAGTGCGTCCATAGGCTGGTTCTGCTGCTGGTACAGCACCCTGGAGCAGAGGCACAGAGGGGGGGGGGGGGTTTCTTGCCATTCTCCAGGATTTTGCGTTATATCTTTGAGCGATCTCAGGCTCCCACAGGACACGACCCCCCCTTCATACGTCTATTTATATCCTCCCTCGCCCTCCTACTGCTGCGTTATCTCCCCTCTCCTCATGTCCTCTGTCGCACTGCAGCTGCTGCATCTCAGAGGCTTCCTGAGAGCCACGAGGCCCGAGCACTAAACACCTCGGGTCAGATGAGAGGCTATAAACCAGCTATTTGTCCCTCCCTGGGACTTTACAGACGTTCACCTCTCTGCTTGTGACCTCAGTTTAACAACCCAGTGCAGGTTCTGCTCTTACCCTATGGAGCACCAGGTGTCAGCACTGGCCTCAGACTTGTCAATGGACTGGCGGTAGGAGATGAAGGCATCCTGCACCTTCCCAATACTGGAGTAGCACCTGAGAAGGAGGAAGAGAGGTGGAATCATCAGCTCTCACGTGGAGTCACAAAGAGACAATACAACTTTACTGATCTGAAATGAATTATAATACATATGTAAATCATACCCTGAGCCAGCTGCCAATCTGACAGCTGAGAGTTTACTATTGTCCACAGATCATTTCACACTCGATTTCTTTAGGGAAACTTTTACTCTGTTTCTTTACTTTCACTTTGTTAGAACTCTGACGACAGCTTTACTTTAACGAGCTGTGTCCTTAACAAGCAGCAGCTGCTCGGTTAACTGTCCCTCAGGCTGCACTAATCACACACACACACACACACACATTAAACCAGTTCAACTAACCAGTTACTGCGGGAGCTAAAAACCCAGTGTTGCAACTCTGGAAAGTGTCTGGACATTGTTCTTCAATAGAGAATAGAGAAGCGATTCACAGGCTAATGGATCTATTTGTATTCTTCCAGTTTCAGGTCCGTCGCTGTGAATCGGGACTTTCTCCGGCTGTACTCTCATCACCTCACTCTGACCTGTTCTGGGCTTTTCTCAAGGGGAAGTGGGAGGAAAGGTTCCAGAAAATGTCTGGAGCAACTGTCTTAAGTAGTTGCATCCTCAGATACAGCCCCTCCAGAAGGGGCCAGAAAACAGCTTTAAACAGGTGGAGGTATTGAAAAGGTGGGATGTCAGATTGTATGTGTAGGTTCCTAAACTGCAGGGTGATGTTGTGCAGCTCATTGGAGAAAGGTAATTCTTGTTTATCAGGACGTTCAGGCTGAACCAGGTTGGTGTGAACGGCTGATGTCACATCAACACTAACCCACACCGACAGAACGTGACTGCTCAGGATGTAGCCGAGCCTCGCTAGCACCTAGAAGGACGCCGTGGACCTCGGGGGGGCGTCTGTCAATCCGCTCCAGTGCCTGGGAGCATTCAGTCGGTGTTTGCCCTCAGGAGAAACAGCTGCTCAGAAACAGGAGTGTGTGGCGTGGATCACGTGCCTCCACTTGGCATGTCGAGCTTTTATCATCCAAAGACTCATGTAGCCAAGATGACTGTCACAGCACGATGGCAGATGGCTCTTAGTTAAACAAACAGTCGAACCAGGACTCACACAAGTGTCCGGTTGGTGTCTCGCGATGTAAAACACACAAAACACTCGTTCCTCTTACCTGCCGAGGAAGTACCAGGACTGGCCAGAGTTCGGGTCGGCTTCTAAAGACTTCTGCAGACACTGGATAGCATAGCTGTCCTTGGTGCCTTTATCCCCGAGCTGCTCCACCGTGTGATGCATCCAGCCTGGAGGAGCAGAGCAGAGCGATCAGGGATCACAGCGAACATCTGGAACTAGAACAGCTGCTCCAGAAAGAAGCCGTCACAGGGAGAGCACAGCAGCGTGGAGTCGAGAACCTGAATCCTCCAATCAGAGGAGAAGACGACTGACTTGAGTGCAAACAGACAAATGGAGTTTCCACTCAGAGCCGTCTAATGAAGGAAGGAACACGAGAGGCAGACAAAGAGGGGGGGAGGGGGCGTTCACACACACACACACTAACGCAAACAAGCAGTTTACAACAAATCACAGGCGACCGCACACCACCCTGTACACCTGAGACAAACTCCACAGGTCCCCATGACAACCCCAGCGACCTAGACTGGGAGTGGTTTTACAACTGGGTGAGTGGGTGGGGGGTGGGGGTGGGGGGGTCGTCTGCACTGCGGAGAGCTAGAAAATGGAAATCTCTCTCTCCCTCGCTCTCTCTCTCTCTCTCTCTCTGCATTCACACAGAAACTTTCTGATGAAGACAGTCAAAGTTAATATTACCATAATCAACCTTTCTTAAAACACATGTTAGAAGCTTGTGGATAATAAATCAATCCCCACATGATGGATGCAGATTGTTTTAACCTCAGTCACACATTCAACCCTGGAAACTAATTGATCAGTACGTTGACAGTGAGAATCATGTAACCTCACTGTGATGATGAGACAATGGGATTTCATAAAAACAATTAACCCTTAATAATATCATTACAAAGACAACAAACTCCAGGCACCTACCGTGAGTGAAGAGCACTAAACTGCTGCTACACAACTATCACCACTGCGCTGACACACAACGTCTACTTTCTCCTGAGCAGCTCAAACACTCAGTTGGATTCTTCTATGATTCTATTTTCTTAAACTTAATCATAAAACTGGTTAATCTGAATTGTCATGACGCATCCCATAGACATTTCTCAGCTTCTTCTTGACACTTAAGAACCATGAATCAGCACGTTTGTCTATAAATAGATTAAAGATAAACATCTGTTCAACGATCATTCAGCTCTATTCTGAATGATCTAAAGACAGATGAGCTGATCTTTCAACCTCAGAACTAACTGGGTGATGTAGAGCAGTTTCCAGTAAACTGTGTCTCTGACCATGACCCATTATAGATATTACTCATCTGAAGGACTAACCCTGTCCATTGTCCCATGAGATTCTGACTGTTACACACATGTCAGGCCATCTTCTTCTTCACATTGCCTCATACTTGCTACGGAGACATCTTCAACGGTTGTGTGAATAAAAATGTGAACTTTTTAAATTCCCTCCAATCCAGAGCGACGTCACAATGTTTCTGTGGCTCTGCTTAATCAACTCTGATCCTCACAAGTACACCCCCGCGACATCGTTTTCAATTTGCGTGCACGTGCCTGCACCAACCCCGTGTGGGGGAAGGGAACGAGAGGAACACAATGCTCTTCTGCTTGCAACACACACACACACACACACACAAACTCACACTGGGTAAAACAGGTAGAAAGTTGCTAGACACTGATTTTTGTGACCTGAGAATGAATTTCACTGAATAAAGTTCACAGCCTGATGCACACACCATCACCAGCAGTGTGAAAGAAGTTTGATCATCTCATCGCCACACAAAGTACTAAATGACCAGAAGTGAAATCAAGCTGAGGTGGTGAGCGGTCGCACTGGGAGCATGAAGACACTGAGCAGCAGTCACTCACCCAGTTGTTGCAGTGTTGTCGCCTTCACCTGCGCAGGAAGATCTTCTGTCTGCAGCAGACTTTCATACGCTTCTTTCGCCGCTCTGTATTTCTTCTGTGAGACGGAATGACAGGGGGAGGAAAACCGAAAAGAAGGAGGGAGAGACGGAGAAGAGGTTGTTTGAGCCAGACAGGACGGTCCAGTGTGTTTTATGGTTCTAACTGGACAGACACAAAGAGTCTTAAGACCTCCTCACACTCGTAATGACCAGCCAGACGAGCACACAAACACACACACACACACACACACAGACAGACACACACGGGGGAGGGTCAGCGTGGAAGAGGACAGGCCAGACTCAACACGTCTGGCAGCTTTAAGTGTTTCTGCTGCACTCCTCTGTCTGTGTGTGTGTGCATGCATTTGTGTGTGTGTATGTGTGATTGTGTGTGTGTGTCCACTGCAACACACGCTTTGTGTTTTGGGAAACCTGAGCTGCCTGGTCTAAGGTGAGGCCACTGTTTGTTTTAACTTGGCGACCTCATTGACCTGCGGTCTGTTAATAGTACATGGAGAGGTGTGTGTCCTTGTGAGTCTGTGTATGCGTGTGTGTTTGTGTGTATATGTGCAGACTTGGGCAGTAAGCCAGATAATATTACTTGGTTTCAAATGAGGTGAATCTTACAATAAAAGGCCTCATTTCAATCCTCTCACTCAGGGATTAGTCCACACACCTGTCGTGCTGCAGTAACTCCACGAGCTAGCATCAGCTGCTAGCCTGTGGGTG
Organism: Platichthys flesus; assembly: GCF_949316205.1. Classification (NCBI taxonomy): domain Eukaryota; kingdom Metazoa; phylum Chordata; class Actinopteri; order Pleuronectiformes; family Pleuronectidae; genus Platichthys; species Platichthys flesus. Next base: position 1,298,899 of record NC_084957.1, on the reverse strand, counting down.
AGGAGTGTGTGTGTGAGGAGTGTGTGTGTGAGGAGTGTGTGTGTGAGGAGGAGTGTTCACTTTGCTTCAGTCTGAAGAAATGTGTTAACGTTCATCACTGACACGTTCAATACATTTCTGTCTGCCTATTTTTTTAAATAACTTGCATTCTTTCTGTCGACTACATTAACACAAGGAAGGTGTTCATGAGACATCTGTGATGTGTAGTAACACAATATATCCTGGGTTACTACACGCTGCATGCACACTGCTAACCCATAACCCACTAACGCACACTGCTAACCCATAACCCACTAACGCACACTGCTAACACATAACCCACTATCACACGGTCAATGATCTCTTATCAGCTCATCTCGTCTCACCACCCCCATCACACACAGACAGACACACACACACAGTCTGGCACTGGACTTCCTGTCTACACACAATAAAGACACCTCGGGTTACGCACTGACACTTGGGACGTATAAATGACAGAGGGTCTGAGTGGTTCCTTCCTGCGTCGACTAATGATTGTCATGAAGCAGAGCCAGACAACAGCAGTAACACAACTGATCGTCTGTTTGACTCATGAGTCGTTTAAAGACACTCGGCTTTAGAGACACAACAGAAGAGGACATCCTCCGGAGCCGTGTTTATCTTCAGACGACAGTTTGGAGTGAAACAATAACTTTACTCGCTGTCACTTTACAATATGTTGTTTTGATATCAGGAAAACGCAGACGGACAAACCACACTGGCAACAACTAGTTTGTCTTTTTAACCGTGTGTGTTTGTTTGTCAGCAGGATTACACAAAAACTACTGAACAGAAATCCAGGGATCTTGGTCGGGCCGAGAGAGAACCCATTAGACGTTGGATCCAAACAAACATGTGGATGTGGTGACGTTCGATGTGGTTTGTAAGGACTGTTTGTTTGAGGTATGAACTGTACGGTTGGTCATAATGAATTGAACAACAGATGCTATCAAAGAAACCGCAGCATCAGCTCTGTGCTGTTTCTAAACACATCTCTCACATGCAGCCGCTCAGTGACACTGTGACAGAACAGGGCTTCTGCCCGCGGAGTCAAACTGATCCTGAAGCTGGTTTAAGGTCAAACAGTTGCATCAGACTAATCTCAACCTATCAGCAGGATGATAACTGCAGAGAAGAGGACTTCTTACCTGGATCTCATACAAATGAGCGATGTGAAACTGAACTGTGGAGAAAGAAGCAGAGGAGAGAATAATTAGGTTTTTCATATTCAATCCGTGATATTACAGATTCATTGAGATGGGCAGACTGCAAACAGTATGGAAGACAGATGGGTGGGAGGGAGGGGGGGGGGGGGCACAGTGTGTATGTGCTATGTGCTCGCTCGCCCTCCCTCCCTCGCTCTCCTTCTGCTGTCTCCTAGGCAACCCGTCTTGGGCAGAGGAAAAATTACTGTAGAAATATTCCTGTGGCTTTTCTATATCTGCTTTCTGCTGCTACACGTAATGTAAAGCTGTGTTGTGTTGGGTGGGCAGACCACGGCTGGTTCCCCCCCCCCGGTCAGTGCAGCAGCTCTACTTACTTTCAGCTTTGGACAAAGTGCAGAGAGTGGAGTCGATCAAAGCCAGCTGAAAATGCTGCGGAGAAGAGGAGAAGAACTTCATGAGGAACGAAGATTATCAGGTTAATAATGCAAACAGTGATTGACTAGATGAATACATTTAACTCCTCGTGGTAATGACAGGTCTCAGATGATAAAGTAATAAATAACTGGAAAGTCTTGATGCTTCGAAGCAAAATTAATCTGCAGAAACCTGCTTTTTACAAAAAAAAGCCCGACAGATCTACAACACGCCATGAATGAACCCTGGTGACCGTAACTTGAGAGATGCATTGATAGCTGAGAGAGGGGGGGTGGGGGGGGGGGGGGGCTGCTCTCCAGCCTCCCCACCGTCCTGCTGTCCAACCAGAGGACAAAGGCTCAGGAAAGAGACTCTGATATCTGGTTCTATTAACAGCGTCCTGTCCCATCACATGGACTTCAGCCTGGGCTGCTGAGTGAGGCAGATGTGTGCATGGCTGCCAGGGCGTGGCACATAACTAACTCCATCAATATCTCCAACAATACAACAGATTAGAACATGAAGGTGTCTCACAGCTGCACAGACCTCTCTCTACGGTTTCTCTTCCAGCCCTTCACCCCCCCAGGGCTGCACACCGCTCCACTTCCCTCATGTGCAGGCAACCCTTATTTGACCTTCTGCTTCAGTAAACTCAGGCGTGCGGTCGTGCATCTCACACATCAGCACATGGAGGGTGCCTGAGCGGAGTGAAAACAGTTCAACTCAAGGTGTCGGATCCTGTAAATGTGTTAAAGGAGCACTCGTGCACCCATAAGTGGCCTCAGGGTTCCCAGCTGGGAGTCTGCACCGTGATTCGACTCAGCCACGCTCTGGTTTTTAAAAAGGCTCCACTACTGCTTTTTATGTGGGTCAGTAAAACGTCCCGGACCTTCTGAAACCAGGACCTGCCCACGTGAGACCTATAGCACACAGTGAGGGAACACAGTGTGCAGCCGGACTCCACCAGGCAACTGCAGTGGATTTCTTTTTTATTGCAAGAGTGAAACCGCTGTAACCTTAAAGGCAAACACCAGATGACTGCAATCTAGGGCAGCGGCAGCTACACACACGGATTCACATAGAAATCAAGAACCGTCCAGCTGGAGGTTCCTCAGCCTCACCAGGGGCCGGTGGGAGCGGCACACACGGGACCCTTCTTAGAATAAACTCCCTCCTAAGCAGTGCTATGAGCCACAACATATCTAACTGGCAGAACGTCACAAAACACACACACACACAGACACACAAAGAATAGTGTTACCTATACCGCTGGCAGATCACACTCCTGCTGGAGCCCCGCTGCATCCTCCTGTAGGTCTCTCCCTCCGTCTCCTCTATCCTTCCCTCCCTTCTTCACACTTGCTCTAGCAGCAGGCAGATAATGCAGCAGGATTGTCAGCTTGGCATTCCACCTCCCTCCCCATGTCGTGCCTTCCTCTCTCTCTCTCTGCTATCTTTCTTACTCTCTCCCCCTCTCTTATCCTGGTGTCACTGATTACTATTCAGCAGACGGCTGCAGTGGAGAGATGACACACAATACCTCAACGCTGGAACAGGCTGGCTCAGACACCCCCCACCACCCCCCCTCTCACCTCCTCGGCTCAAAGCTCCTCTCTATGGCTACACAGACAGTCGGCTTATCACCTTACAAATACACACTGCATGAATATGAACGCTCTAATATGATTTCTCCTCCTCTCATTGGCTGCGAATTCAGCCAATCATTGGATTAGGTTATTGTGAGTATTGTGTTTACAGTCCCACAGGTGACATACAAGTTAGATGCAGTTAAATGCTAAATTGTGGCGGCAGATTCCAAATTAGGTTACAGTCTATTCTTAGAATACATCACCAGCATCACTTCACGCCTCAGCCTTCATAAATGGATATGCACTGCACATCCATCCAGTGTGTACCAAGTCAAAGCGATTTGTAATCCAGGTCACATTCATACACGTACGATGCAGAATCAGGAGCAGTTATAGGTTCAAATGTTGCTCAAGGGCACTTTGACACACTTTGTGGGATCAAACCAGGAAGCATGTGATCACAAGATGATAATATACAAGATACCAGCTGCATAACAAATGTTTCTACCATCTCTTTCTCCTCCTGCAGCATCTCCTCACAATTTCCTGTTTGATCCTTTCTGTTTCCCCTTTTCTACCTTTATTCAATCAGCTCCTCTGAACGTGCACCCCCCCTCCCTGTAGATAACTGGGGCAGTCGAGTGTGTGTGTGTGTGTGTGTGTGTGTGGGCAATGAGCCAGGGCTGAGAGGGAGGGGCACATCCAACACAGAGTGAGGACGTGCAGCACGTGCACCGACTTCAGCTCAATACTGAACCACCTCAATCCTCAACAGGCACAGATTATATCGCGCTCATCTCACACACATTCATAAAACCAATATCCGCCCATACAACCAACCTTCCAAATATATAGAACCTGAATTAAGAGAACAAACCATTATTTTGTGAAAATTTTAATAAATAATTGCCTTAACGCAGATACTATGAACTATGAAAATCTCTTAAGTGCTCTATTGTCTAACTAATATGCATCTGTCAGGCTCTACATATTATCTGTTTAGAACGTAAATTATTCAGTATTCCAGTTCAGACAGACAGATCCAGCTTTTAATATATAAATACAGAATTAACAAGAATACAAGAATTCACAATAATGTATGAGAGTTTAAATGTAAATCAAAAAATGGCTCCATAATGAGCTCAGTGCGTGAACACCCACAGAACAAACTGTGACACAACGTCTGCAGCAGGACAAAGCCCAGGACCAGAGAGCAGTCTGTCCCTGAAGGGAACCAGGACTCTCAGAACAATGACCCACAGGCTGCAGTCACCAAGCTCTGCGTGACTCTCTGGACGTGTGCAGCTCACAGGTGTCAGAGAGGGAAGACGGGTTTGACTCAGAGAGCCGGGACACACAGGACAGACAGGAAAGATGGGACAGACGATCCACCAGCCTGTGTGGCTCTGAGGACGAAGGAGCTGATCTCCTTCTGACGACACATCAGAACAATACAGAGCGGAAGGAACGTCAAATGGTTCTCCTGCGTTAATGTGTCGATCATTCACTGGACGACCACAGGTGATGGATGAACAGAATCATTCATCATTCTTTGTCTGCAGGTCAACTTTACAACTGGATAAAAGTGTGTTTATAAAAAAAGAGTAAGATGTGGTGGAATCCATTTTATATGAACCGTATCCAGTTCAGCTCCGAAAGCCCAAATTAAACAAATACACATTCCATCACGATCACAGTAGCTGGAAGCAAGAAGATTTACCTTTAAGCTCGACTCATAGTCGGTGTTGACTTTAAACATGAGTCCCAGCCTCAGATGAATCTCTTTAGCTCTGGAGAAGCTGGGGTCGATGTACAGCACCTCCTGGAACGCCTTGATTGACCTGGAAGAAGAAATAAGAGAGACACAGTGAGTTCAATACAAATAATCCACCTTGTTACGATAGTGTCGTTCCACTACATCAATCTGTGGTGGGTTCACAAACTCAAATATTGTCATATGACTAAACACTGAAAATATGCTGATAACTCCCTGAACGAGTGTGACAACCTCTGCACTCACAGCAAATAATAATCCTGAAGAAAAAGCAGTAGGTGGATTGAGATTTGTTTTTGTTGCATGAAAACAAAACAACCAAATATATTTCAGTTAATATATGTAAATAAATATATAGATATAAAATAATAAATAAAATTGAGCAGAAAATATGCATTGAAAGCTGAATGGAGTCTCCAGGTGAATTACCACCAGGCTCTGGATCGCAGGTGAACTCATTTACATGAAGCTCGTGGAACAGAATCTGATTTATGATCTGAGCGATGAGGAGATCATCAACAGATCCACAGATCATCTAGAACAATTCACGAGACTTAATGATTTTCATCATTAACCTTCAACCTCAAGATGATTGATGTCACCATATTCTAATTGTCCTGCGTCGGAGTCATAACAGTCGTTTTCAGACATGACCTGTGGGTAAAATACGGAGAATTGTGTACGGAGTTTCTCCAGAGTTGACGTTTCACACAAGAGGTCACCAGAGTCTCCCTCTGACATCACACCCACATATTGACAGTGTCTCTCACAGTGGGACAGACACTCTGCTGCACTGGGAGAAGTCCCACAGCGTCAGGGGCCGTCAAAACATCCATTATGTTTTTACCACCCTCAGCAGACAGACCTGACAGCTGCACTCTCTTCTCATGAACATTCACTGTGTGCCTAGCGTTACCCACAGATGTAGTGCTGCTGTGGATCTACAACGAAATCATATTTATTATGTCACATGACAAGAGTCAGAAGTGTTCAGCTGATTATAAAAGGGGCGGGTCCCCGTGGGGCTACTCTCACAATCGCAGTGAATTATCTGAGCGTGCTGAAATGCTGCTTTCGTGTGAGCCGTGAATTTTCTACGGCTCGAAAAACCAACTACAGAGAAAAGAGCCGATTAAAACAGACACGAGTTTCCAATTGAAGTCACACACTGTGTAGATATGACAACAGCATGAAGCCCTTTTTCTGTGCGAGACGGCAGATCCCTGAGCTCACTACTGACAGGGTGCACACAGACACACACTCAACACAACACACTGAACTCATTGCCCCTTTTCCCTCCGACTCATCTCCCTCCCTCTTCTATCTGGTCCCTCCCTCTCTTCCCTCCCTCTCTCTCTCTCTGGCAGGGTCCAGACTGAATGCTTGGAGAGCTCATCTCTTCCACACGACAGAATGTGACCCAGCGAACCACAGCAACGAGGAACGACTCATCTTTAGAAGAAGACATCGGACAGCAGGAAGACAACTGCTCATTTCCTCGGAATAAAAACACAATGCCACTTCTTTATATTGATTCCATTTAATGTTCTACTTGAGATTTTTCATCAGAAATGATCCATGTAGCCTCATATCTTCTCGGGTGTAGTTGGTTTCTGGAATGTCCATCCTGCAGACTGGTCCGATGTCTCACTGAGTGAGCACCACCTCATCCCTGTGAAGTAACGTTCACCATCTGACAGCTCAGCATTCCTCTGGGCTTTGGGCTCAGGGTGACGTAATCCATCCTCGAGAGCCCAACATGACACCCTCCCTTCCCCCACTGTCACATTCCCAGCGCCGCGGAGATGGGGACACACAAACTTGGCAGAGCAACCACACTGGAATCTTTCAGGGCCGTGGGTGAAGTAGAGGGTCAGCAGAGGTAAAGAGGCTCTGTTCAGTAGCTGTGTGAACTGCCAGATACACCGGCCACTGCAGGAGATAACGAGATGATCGCTGAAGCTTCAGAACACAGCTCCAGCTACGATGTCCGGACATGCAACTATCAGCTTTGATCCATGTGAATATATAGAATATGTGGGAACGATTTTGGGGCTGGAAGCATTTTGGTGTCTGCTAGTTTGAGCAGACTTTGGATTCCTGCAGGTAAACCGTGCGCAGAGGAGAGGAGGAGGAACAGAACCGCTTCGTCTATCACCTGTTTTATTTATCTGCTTTCACGTGTAGATAGATTGATAGCTGGCTGAGAGCGGGAATCTCTAAGCTCCTCACGGTTCTAATCAGACGGCTACGGCTAGATGAGAAAACAATTATCAATGCATCAAATGACAGGAGGTGTGCATCTTCACTCGCCTCCTGATTTGTGCTTTTAAAAAACATTTCAGATTGTTACTGTTATTACAAGTGTGCTGTTATTTACAAATTAAGGTAGTCTTCAGTGGTCAGTGCTCTCTACACTCATTCCGTTAGAACCTGCTAGATTAATATTCAGGTTCCTGCTCACTCCTTCTGCATCAATGAAGTTAAAGGCAGGAAGGTCTGACATGGTAAAAGACGACTGGACCTCTAATGGGAGTCTGTCCTGATGCTGAAGCAGCACTGGTCATAATGGTCATAATGATGCAGCGGCATCGTTAAAAAAAAATGAAGGTGGTGGATTATGTTGCGTCTCTGCATCACAGAAAGGATTCACTTCCACACCTCTACTGAAGGGATGTTTGACTTGAATGAAAAGCTTTGAGTTATACTATAAAACAGTGAACAGACAAACGAAGCTTGAATAAACATAAGCACAGCTTCCTGTAGAAACAGGGCCATTGGCCGACAGGTCGTATCCTCCATTGAGGATGACGTGACCTGGACAAACATCACAGGACAACTGACGCGTCCCAACAGTCAAAATACTGCAGGTTAACAGACACTTTCTTTTTTTGGACTTTCCCCACAAACATATTTCCATTCCTGCACTCACAGGTTCCAAGAGAGCAGGCAAACACAGATAACACCAGGCCAACTGCTGCAGCGAGAAATCTTGGAAAGTTGTATTATTCCCTTCACAACTCCTGCATCTGCAGCGTCTCTCAAGAGAATATCAAAGATTCAGAAGCATCCACTGCACTCCATGGTGGAACATTTAGTTCTCAAGATTTCCATATTAGAAACCATAGCACAGAGAAACAGTCCAACATTTAGGATACAAGCGGTTTGATCCAGAATCATTACTGATACAAGCTGGAGAGTTCTTGTGCTGAACTGGACCGGAAGTATTCTGAAGCTCACTCTGCACTGAACACAGATGAAATGTTCTCATTGTTCTTAATGTAAGATGTGTGTATTCACCAAAATGTCCACAGAAAAGGGAATGAAGTTGTTTGAAACCACCACATCACATCAAGAAAACTGGCAGCCACCGTGTGTAATGAAAAGCACTTACCACTGAGAAGCGTTGAAATGGAAGTAAGCCATGCCCAGGCCGTATAGAAAGGCAGCATTCTAGGAAAACAGAAACAAGTGTTAGAAAGGATTAAAGCAGCAGCACGAAAGTTCTTCAGCACAGTGTAAGGAGTTGTGTTGACTGGTGTAACCTTGATGGTGTCGTTTTCGGTTGATGTTGGAAAATGAGGTAAAACACGTCTGGACCAAGTGATAAGCTGCACAACTGTAATAAAGCACTTTGAGTTGTACATTTATGCACGAAGCAATTAACTGGTAGAAGAAGCTGCTCAAATGGAATCCTGTTGGTTCCATGATATTTAACTCTACAGGGCCGAGTGCTGCCCCCAGTGTCGGACCTGTCAACAAGTATAAGAATAGACACGTTCCAGATATCACCAAGGAACTCTCCTCTTAAACTTTCTTTCAGGAGGCTTTGTGCTGCTCTTTCATGAGGAGATGTCACCAGTGATAATTTGAAGTAGAAGCAATGAAACTTGCTTTTCAAACTTTCTCTGCTCACGTTTCAAATCGACTGTTCAACCAGATAACACGTCACACATTATAAAAAGATTAGAGTGAGAAGAGTTCAGCCAACATGTCCACTCACTGAACTTAAATCAATATAGTTTCATCATTGACACAAAACACATTTTCTACCCTTCTCCCAGTCGACCCCACCAGTCTGGCCCTGGCCAATAGCAGCTCTGCTTTTGGGCTCCAAACTCGGGCTATTTACATCACCGCTGCCACCAAGAGACGTCTGCCCCACATCATCGTCCTCCTGCAGGGGCTGGGAGCTCTCAACCCCCCCCCCCCCCCCCCGGTGAAGATCTGTAAACCCGAGGAGCCCCGAGCTGTCACATCTGATCACGCTCGAGCTCTTAGCACCTCCGTTTAATGGCCACTCCAAACAGTGACCCATCAAATCAAAGGGGCCTTTTCATCCACACTGACAGCCGGGAGAGGGATGGACGCGGCCTGACAGCTGATTGGACAGTTTAAAACCCAGCCCATGAGCAGGAAGCAAAGGCAATCCTAATAATACTGAGATACGGTAACATTCACGTGTTCTATTACGTTCTCTGAAGAATCCTTGGCAGCTGTTGGAAGGACAAACGCTAAGTGCTCAGCTAAGTTAAGTGATGTCATGTTCCACGCTGGCTGGATATCAGGGGCAAACAAGGCCAACATTTATGATTGGCCTAATCAATTCATATATGGCTCATATATACCCATATATAAATATCAGTGTATTAAAAGGACAGCTTTATAGAATCCATCAGCTCATTGTTGAGCTCTCACAGCGGTCGGCATCAAACAGAGCATTTAGCAGCTGAGTCCGATATCTCCGTCCGGAGTTTAGAGACCAACACAAACTGGATGTTACGATCATCAGGTGGAAACAAACACTGCTCGACATGAACGAACATGAAGCTCTGCGACCACCGGCCGTATAAATAACAGACTGTGAGCTCACAGGTTTGCTACATCAAATTAAACAGTGGTGATATGTTGATAACATGTTTCTGCAGCGCCGAGGGGGTCCGAACAGTTAACTGTTAAGATGTTGTGTTGCTTTTCTTTGTATAACTTCTACACTTGATAACGTGCTGCTTGTTGAACTTAATGCTGGAGGTGTAAGATGAGGTGTAGATGCACATCAAGGGCTCGTACACACTGTGTGATATCATCGCTCACCGAATCCCCCCCTGTGCAAGATGGGTCTAATAATATCTTTGTGGTAAAAATTCTAGCACAACTCAACAAGCATTGGTCTGAAAGTTGGCCCGTCAGCGTGGCTAGACCACACCTCTGCCAAGGCCCGACAGGCCCCTGAAACTCAATCAACTTGCTCCAGATTTCACAGACTACGTTCACACAGCGGGTCCAAGTGGCCAGAATCTGATCTTTATCTCCCCTGATGGTTTAATGACACTGAACAGCACAAATCACTTGGAATCTGAGAGTTTGGGCCATTTGGGCTGTGTTTGAAAGATACGATTTTCTTTTAAATGCAACCTCAGTCTGAAAAGCCATGAGACGCGTATTGAAATTCAGTGGAGGGCCAGTGAGAAGTCGGACCTCATAAGTGACACGTCCGTACGAGCAGAACTCGAGGTCGTATAGTAACAAGTCTGACTTTGAAAGTATAACAAGAGAACATGTAACCGTAACACCTCCATCAGGGCCAAGGCAGTTCATCATTCTCTGAGAAAATTGTGAAAACTGTTGAAATCTCCCAATAATCACAAGCAGGACCACAAGGTTGTCCTGGATCCACACAAAACTGTAAAGGATCCTTCCCTGACTCGCACCACATCCTTCAACACAGTTTCGTGAAAATCTGCTCAGGTGTTTACGTGAAATCTTTTAAACCATCCAGCAACTATCAAGAGGAGATCGGGTCTCATAGTTTAGGATCAACATTTTGGATCTGCAAGGATTTTGAACAGTTTCTCCAACAAATCATCTGTAACGTCTCAGAATCAGTGAAATAACACATGCCGGTCACAATGTTATTCTTCAGTTTAAAAGAGAAAATATTGAGCTCGTACAGAATGACACAGGAAAGGTTAACTTGAGTGTCCTTCTTAAATTGGACCATATAAAAGGATCATTTTTGTGGCTTGGAGACACCATCTTGTGTCCAACAGAGGACTCTCACCTCTGGCAGCCAACAGTTGATTCAGCTTGTGTGACATGTTATTTGCTTATAACTTTGCTTTTCTAGTAAACTTGTAATGGAGTCCATATCCTGACGAGGAACTGCTTCGACCACAGCCTGACAGATCTATAACTGTGAGACATTCCTCTGGGCCCATGCAGGCTACTCAGTATTAGCATTTATCACCATTTACTTGTTATGCATCTCAGTGACCTTACATGCACTGAACTGAAGAGTGCTTCCACGTGTCGTACAGAAATCACATACATCGCCCAACCAACAGTGTTGTGATGTGTGCAGCAGTCTGTCAACACAACAGAACATTAGTTTACTCCCCTCTGCATTCGAGGTGTTTTCTATTGTTTGGCCCAATACATATATGAGAACACTGAATTTAAACTATAAGGTTACAGTGGTGAGTGTCAGGTTTAGAGTCTGATCATGTTCACATTCATAATCGCTGAACACCGCATTAAAACATTCCAACGTGTCCCAGTTTGAGGGGAAACGCAGCAGAAGAAAGGAAGCAGACCAAAAGCAAATGTGCTGATTGTTAAATGTCTCTGAAGGATGTTCGATCAAATATTAAACAGAAATTAGTTCTGCACCTCAAACTGACAAAACACCGGTGTCCAGGACTAAGTGGAGCCAACAGCAGACAACACAAACTACAGTTTACAACGTTGGAAAGAACAGAAGGTTCTTAAGTGGAAAGTGTTGCACATGTGTAGTGTTTTGCAAACTCACCTTCCAGTAGTCCGACTGTAAACTGAAGTACCTCTGGTAAGCTGATAATGCTGCGTGAAGGAATATTATACAGAAAGAGAGAGAGACAGATGATTAGAGACAATGTTCAAAACTCAACACAAATGAAATGACTCCTCCAGGTATCAACTGATCCAGAGACACAGATTTCTGAGAAGGACGAACAGCGAGCGGCAGGATGATTCACCCACCGAGACTCTCACCTTTTTCATAATCCTCCAGCAGCAGGTTGAAGTGGCCCAGCTGACAGAAGATGTCAGGGTCCACTTTCCCCTCTGCTTTCAGGATGAGGGCATCGTAGCAGCTAACCGCCTGAAAGACAAAACGGTGACAGTGAAGGGTTCGAGCGGAGCGACCGTTTGAACATCCTGAGCATGTGTGTTCATAAAGCTGGTCTCATTCCAACTGGACCTTAACACTGAGGCCGTTAATCTATATTTATTAAAGGTGATGTTCAGATGAGCCACCGAGCAAAGGCCTTTTCCGAGCCTTCAGGGGCCGTTTTGCATAGTACCAGCTGTACGCCCAAATATGGAGCTTGTCAGTCAGTATTTAAACAACGGCTAAACAAATTACTCTTGATGGCCGGTGAGGAGGAATGATTAGTGTCTGTGCCTCTCATCTGTGCAACAAAGCATTATGCTGGATGCAATGTGTCATTACTGAGAAACAATTTAAGCACAGAAAAGGCGTAATTTGCTCTTTTTATAGAATATCACCTTTAACGTACGCTCATCTTCTGAACTTTGGACACAAATTAAAAACGGCTACAACTTTAACTTTCTAAAAGGGTTTACTGATGTTTATGTCACGATACTGGAAATCTGAATGGAAGAAGTGGGTGAAATGAAACCGTGGAAAACAGTTCTGCGTGTTTTAACATTATGTTCTGAACTAAGCCAGACATGCTTTGTTGTTGGAGCATTGAGGTTTTCAGGTTTGTTACATGGCAGGCGATGCATTCAGGTTCTTAGCTCAACAAAAATAGATTAAGATTTCACACGTGGAGCCTGTGACATTGCTATGTTCAGTTATCTACTGTTAACACTCTAATAAAACACACTTTATATCTGGGTGTTGTTTTGAGGAAGCTTCTGATGTCCTGTGTCGCACCAGTCTCCATCGAGCAGAGGAACAGTTACACACTTCAAGCATGAGCTGCTCTCAGACATGAACACCAGAGAATGTCCCCACAATGGGTCCAGAGTCCTCCTTCACCCATGAACACAGGAGACGTGTTTCATGTCAACACAGAAGTGACAGAGGCCGGGTGTAGCGTTCATTGTCCGTTGGTACTCATCACCAGAAACTCTCAACATGTGACGCTCTACTTCCACATAAGATATTTGTATGTGGTGTTTTCTGGGACTGTTTCGTGTTAATGACGTCATCGACAGAGCACTTGTGGTGAGTCCTCCAGAGAATCTCCTGCTGTTGACTCAATATCATTCAGACATTATCTATAGTATGTTCCTCTCACATACGTAAGTGTTCTAACAATGTCAAGTCTTATGATAAAACATCTCATTTCAGAAAATGTTCTGTGGTTCCCGTCCAAAAATAAACTCTAGACAAATGCATCATTTTGTGTTGGATGGCCACTGAGTTGTTGCGTGTAACTCTGAGAGCTGCTTTCAGAGTTACACGCAACTGTAGATTCAACATCAACGTGAATCTACAGTTTCTGATTCTTTCAGATTCAACATCAATCACGATATGATTGAACCTCACCACCTTTACCCCTCCCTCTTCTTCCCATCTTTGTTCATATTGACACAAGGAATCACACACAAGTTTCCTGATGTCGACATCAAACACACAAATCATACATTGAAGCCTGCACCAGACACTTCCTCAGGACTGAACCAGTGTGACCGTGTGGGCTCCATCAGTTCACCAGCCCCTACTCTTATTTGAACATGGTGGAGTAGAGGATGTAGATGTATTCCACCCCAGGTTCAGCAGACCTCACTGTGTCATGTACAGGAGCTGATGGAACCTGCCTCATGTGATGGTTTGCGCCTCCCTGGCTGGACGGGCTCTCACCACAACAACAACCAGTGATAGTAAGTGGCTGCATGTTGTCTGGGCCTCAAGAGGAAGGAGCCTCCAGTGAAACAACATCCACAGATGAACCTCCAGCCACATGTTGAGGAGGCAGGAGCACCGGCACTAGCCCGGGTCCTGGTGGTGCACCAGGCGGCCGGTGAGGCGGGTCCACCCCGGCGAGCTCCGGGCTTAATGAGCCATCTTTGTTGTGAACACTGATCGCCGTCTGTCGCCATAGCTTTGTTTTTCCGGCGAACGGTGATTAGCTTAGCCGCTGCTGCTAGTTTGCTAGCCAACGTTTAGCTCGGGTTATTCTCTCCCCAGCCCCGCCATCTTGGGTCCGCGTCCCGCAGCCATTATTCCAGGAACCCTGAATGCACTTTGTGTGTTTGTTTGTCCCCAGACAGTGTCAGCCGAGCGGCCCGGCTCCTTGTGAGAGGGGGGGCCGCTGGACGGCTAGCCGCTACATGCTAACACAGGGGGCTGACCACGACTCCTCACCGGGGCTGGGACCTCACATTCGAACCTTTCTGACAACTTGCTGCTTCCCCTTCTGAATAAAGTGAACGTGGAGTCTCAGTGACACGTGTGGAAGTCCCACATAAACACACCGAGAGGGGCCGTGCACCTGGAGCCCGGAGCCCCGCAGCTCACTGCTGATTAGTGCCGGAAACACAACCGGAGCTGGGGCATTAAAGTGGTTTCTACACACGTGTGTACATCGGTTTATGGAGCCTGGGGATAATAAAGTGCACCGACAACAACAGGACCCGGTGCTACCACCTAGCGTGGCTCCTCTCCCCACAGCAGCTGGAGGTGTTAGCGGGGTGGAGAATCCACATCACCCTCTGGGGCTTCTGCTCCAGGCCCCATGCATCTGATAAACACTGCCCACAGGTCGGTTTAACGGGAATTCTGCCCGGTAGTCACTAAGAACCCGGGTCCTGAGAGCAGCTGCCCCGGCAGCGAGCCGCTGATCCAGCCGCTAACTGGGGTTCTATCGGGGCTGGTGTGTGTCTGTGGCCGGGCAGCCCGGGTGTGTAGCACCGGTCCAGGTCCTCGCTGGTTCGGGCAGATAGTGGGGCAGCGGGGATCCACACGGGGACTTACCTTTAACAGCAAGGCCTTCGTTCTGGCGCCATCTTCTTGAAGCCTGTGAAATCCAAACAGTGAGCTGCAAGCAGAGGACAGACACAGCTCCGTGTTACTCGGGGACATTCGTTGTTTTCAAACTGCTACAGAAGCTTCGGACCAACGGCAGAAAAGCAGCGGGCGAGGAGCGTCCCCACCGCGGCGGCTCTCACCTGTCCACCCCGGCCAGGCTCCGCTTCTCCTGCGCTGTTAGCTTCGGAAAGTCCTCTTCGATTTCGGTCGCTTTTCCCGACGCCATTTTCTCCTCGTCATTACCAGCAACGCCGAGGCTCCGGGCAACGGCGGAGGCGGCGGCGGCGGGCAGCGACACTCCGCACGACTTCATGGGGGAGCGGCGGGCGGGTCGACGGGCACCGAGCAGCTCCGGGGGTCGCGGTGAGACGGGAAAGGGTCGCACACCTTTCCAGGTCTCGAACGGGGCGTAGCGTGATTCTTGCCAAATCCTCAAGGAAACGATCCGTTCGAAGCAGCGTCCGCAGCCGTCATCGCAGGTGGAAACACGGCGGCTCCTGCACCGACAGCGGCCGCATGCAGCTGCGGGGGGCGCGGGTCCGGGGGTCCGGGTCAGTTCATCAAATCTCAAACTTCGACCTGCGGCTCAAACTTGTTGTAATTGTGTCACACAGGCAGACGCACGCCGCCGCTGTCGACACGCCCTCCGCCCGGCCCGGCCAATCAGTGGCCGGGCTCCGGCGTCACGTGAGCGGCTCCGGTCGATGTGTCGCGCGCACGAGGGTGAGCGCGCGCACGCACACATCATATCGGGCCCGCCCCCGAGGCCCAGCGATTGGACGCTGGGGCTGTATTATGATTACGTAACTGTGATTCAAGGAAGCTCATTGGTCGGAGGAGCTGTCGTGTAAATCCGGGAAGGGAGGGGGGGGGGCTGCTAACGGTGTTTGTTGCAACGTTGCACAAAATCAGTAATTTGTATTATACAGATAGATAAATAGAGAGATAAAGATATATAGATAGAGATAAATACAGATATATAAATGGATAGAGATATATACAGTAGATAGAGAGATAAATAGATAGATAGATACAGTAGAGAGAGAGATAAAGATATAGATAGTTAGATAGATAGATAAATAAAGAGATAGACAGATAGATAGATGGAGGGATAGATACAGTAGATAGAGAGAGAGATGGATGGATAGAGATAGATAGATGGAGGGATAGATACAGTAGATAGAGAGTTGAAGGGATAGTCCCAAAAGTCCCTTCCTATCTACATGTGTGCTGTCCCCTCTGCTGCTGCCATCAGGCCTGAGACCAGTTCAGAGTTAATCAGCCTCATGAGCCACACCTTGGTCCAGTGGTCTCACCTGAACACTGGGCACCAGTCAAATCCCCTCACTCCACTCCACTCTACATTATGGGAGTTTTGGTTTCACAGCATTTCCATGAGGGTGTTTGATCTGTTTTCAATGAGTTTCTGCAACACATGAGTCGACTGTACATCGCCCAGCACTTTATGAATCAGCCAGAAAGGTAAACTCTGCCAAATGTTTGATTTCTGTTGTTTTCATTTTTACCTCCACCAAGGAGGTTATGTTTTCACCCCTGTCTGTTGGTTGGTTGGTTTTCAAGCAGGATGAAATAACTGAACTGATTTTGGGAAGGAGATGAACTCGGCCCAAGGAAGAACCCCTCAAAATGTTGATGCAGAGCCAGATCTTTAACAATGTGAGAAGAACATATTCAATAATCTCTCATAGAATAATAAATTAATCTTTAGGATCTAAATTCTGGATCTGGTGAATGTAAATGTGGGTTCATAAGGGGATTGTTGGTTCTTGGTGGAGGTTTGAGCTCTACTGAGTGCTGCTCTAGATAAAAGCTGTGAACATATGTCATACAAAAACTACCTTATAAGCCCCCCCCCTCCATTAAGCAGCCTAATATTCCAAATATATAGATATTGATGTTAACTCACTGTAACTTATATCTCCGTCAGATATGTCTCAGTGACTCTTAAAGTGAAATTCATACTTTATTTTACTATATCAAATAGAACGAACACTCAATCCAAACTGTGGACACATTGGTATAGTTATCTTTATGTTTGAGCTTTTAATATGTTATATGATATATTAATATTATTATATCCGGACCCTGACTCTGAATAATAAAATGTCATCACCACAGTATTATTATGTTTATACTTGCTCCAAATTGTTCTTGTAACTGATGCTAACATATTGAAAGTATTATTACAATTATCAGTAATCATAGTTGAAGTAGTAGTGTTATTATTATAGTTTGTTTATTATTGTGTTCCTTTCCGTGGATTTTTGTCTTTTCACTGTCTGACCCTCATTAATATCATTATAGTGAGTATTGTAAATATTATTTAGTGTTTATTATTATTATAGTATGTATTGTGATTATAGTGCGTTCCTCTGTGTCTCTCTTAATAATAATAAAGTATTAATAATTACAGTGTATTATTATTATTATTATTATTATGATATTCAAAGTGTGTCTCTCTCTCTCCCCCCCTCTTGATTATGTAAGTGACGCACATGAAGGCAGCTGAGGACAGAGCCGCTCTCTCTCCAAAATGGCGACTCGTGACAAGGGTAAGCAGCATCGTTAGCATCAGTAGCATCTTTAGCCGGAGGCCTGTGAACCGATGCTCTGGATCTCTACTGATCTCTGAGTGTTCACCGGACACCGGGGAGACATCGGACCGTTCGTCCACGTGTATCCGACATGTGCGGGTCATTAAAACTCTGCAGACAGAGCGTGTGTTGCTAACTGTCAACTTTAGCTTAGCTTGTATTTTCATGCTAACTTTTGCTGGGCCTAAGAACTTTGATAAGTTGCGACCGAAGGGTAGGAACCGCTAGCTGCTCCTGTAATGGAAGCTAACGATATCTTATAGAAACATTACACTGACCCAGGTTATCATTAATTAATACTGTGTTTCTACAAGTTGTCATTAGCTGCTTCTGTAATGGAAGCTGACTAAAACTTAAAGAAACATCTGACTGACTCTTCATACTGAGTGTCTCTATAAGTTGTCGTTAGCTTCCAGTACAGACGCAGCTGTGATGCTGTATCTTGACTGACAGTCTGTGCTGCTGTGCCTCTCATAGCTTCTATCGTTTTCTGATGGTTTTTCTCGTTTGAACTAAAGTGGAGGAGGAGATTTACGACAAGGTCGTGGATCTGACGGAATACGCCAAGAGACAGAGATGGTGGAACCGGCTCTTCGGAAAGAACTCGGGGCCCCTGGCAGAGAAGTACTCCGTGGCCACGCAGATCGCCATCGGGGGAGTGAGTGGATGGTAAAGACCCTGTGCTGCCTTCAGGGGCCTGTCATGTTCTCTACCGCCATGTTTACTGTTTACCTTTCTAAAGGTTCCATGCTCATTGATTGTGTACTTGAGTCCAACAGGTACACTCTGTCACCTTTAGCCTTACAGCCTAGTTTTTATCTGCACTACCCAGCAGATATTTAAATATCAGACGCACCAGAACACAAATACCAGTAGAAGCCATGTTGAGACGAGGTTTATCAGGCTGATAAATATGTAAATCAAGTCGGTGGGCCGCACCTCAGACGAAGCTGGAAAAAGCTGCTTTTGTATTTTCTGTAAATAATTTACAATTTTCTTTAAAGCTTATGTACACACGCCCGTAAGCTATTTACTTCCATGCAAATGTTCTAACGGTCATTTTAAAAGCAGTTGAAGTCGGTTATGTTGGAGTAACCTTCATGCACAGTCTCCTATCTAATGTAGGTGTGCAGGATATCTCTTCCAGAAAGTGGGCAAAGTGGCAGCAACTGCTGTAGGGGGAGGTCTTCTGCTGCTGCAGGTATTCTTGAATAAAAAGATCAGATTTCAACAGAAGGAAAATCATTGTGAGTTTCATCCATTTTTGATTTCTTTGACTCTTTCTCTAGATCGCTAACAATACTGGATACATCCAAGTGGACTGGAAGAGAGTCGAGAAGGATGTGAACAAAGCCAAGAAACAGTTAAAGAAGGGAACCAAGCAAGCGGGTCCAGAGCTGAACACATTCGTAGACAAGGTGAGAACCAAAGTTGCATGTGTTGCTTTATTTTGATTTGTTCTTGTTTTCTGTGATTAAACCGATTTTAAAACTTGAACATGCAGCTGCACATTTGCTTCAAACAAATTATGACAAATGCAAAGACGCTGGACTTTAAGCAACAAAGAACTTATTTCCCATTCACCTTGACGTTTTATATCTTAAATTAATCTTGTACCATTATGCTACGCAACCATGCACTGTAACTTTGAAAGCTTTTACCTTTTCTACATACATTACTGGAGAATCAGGAAATAAATGCTTTTTGAATAAGAGCTTTCGATCTGGCATTAAACTGCGACATGTTTTCTTTTCTTCAGTCCACAGAGTTTGTGAAGAAGAACATCGTGGTCACCAGTGGCTTCATCGGAGGGTTCCTGCTCGGCATGGCGTCTTAGGGCCAAAGAACAAGCATCTCATATCTTTGATGTCATGATGGACTGTACGGGAAAAGAATCAATCATTGCTGGATGGGTTTAAGTGTTTCGATAGCAACCTCCGTCAGATTTAGCTTGTAGCTACGTGTTCTACATAAGCTGCACATTATTCCCTCTTCTCTAATACTTGACCCTTCACGTGACAAGTCGATGGGGACATGAGACGTCTTCATTAGACCTTCGTAGAATACTCCACTCTCCAGGCCAAATAATGAGAAATATGCAAAATGAATTTTAAAAATGTTATTTATTTATTGCTATCAAAATGACATTTCACCAGCAGTAAGACTGCACTGTATTGCTGTTATCATACACAGTGGCAGATGGTGCACGAAAGAATCAATGCAAAGGTGTTATATTTGTCAATTCCTACATAATCAATCCGCTTCAGCCATAAAAGTGAACTTTATTCTTAAGTGCTGATAGATTGTGGGGATTGTTATGCCTCCCCTGCATCTCTTAATTTTTCTGTATTTTGTTTAGCTATAAATGTGTTTTCTGTATTGAAGGCTGCGGTTTGTCTCCTGTGTATGTTTGAACACATTAAAAATTAAACATTTAACTGTCAGTTTAATTGTTTCACCTTTTATTTGCCCATTATATTAAAAAATAAATATGTATCTGTTTGTATACATTTAAAACATGTTACTTCAGTTTTAGAAGTTTTTTTTAATCTTGAATCAAATTTGTTAAAACATGTTGCTTTAGTCGTAATTTAGCCCCCCCACCTCTCCTGTTATCTCTGCTCACCCAACCTGTCTAGGCAGTTGCCCTCACAGTCTGGTTCTAGAGGTTTCTTCCAGTGTGTGTATGTATATGTATATATATATAGAGAGAGAGAGAGACTTTTTCTGGTTTTCTTTGATAGCTTATTTCTGCCTGACAATAAAACCTTTGAACTTTTAAACCTGTAGAGCCTTTGAACCCTTAGAGCAGCAGCTTTAATAAAGTTAAAGCCACTAAACAAGAAGGAAGAAAGTTTAATACAGAAAACAACCGACTGGTTTCCACTTACCAACATGTCTTTACCGTTTCTACCTGGAACCTCCAACAATAAACAGGTGACTTATCTAGTGTTTCCTTCATTCCTCTGTAGCTTCACTTTGAGCCTCGGTTCAGAGGAAGCTAAGCTAACGTCAGCTAAGCTAGCATCCCAGATTCCAGCGGCTGTAGTTAGCTTAGCTCTCTCGGTTTAAACGGGCTGAAAACAGAAGTGACAGAAACATTCTTCTCTTAAATCACTTGTTCTTTGTAGATGAGATAAAGTTTCCATGTTGTTTGTTTTGACAGGTGGCAGCAGATTTGACATATTTCCACATCAAATTGTTCTCTAATGAACTTTAACCCAGAGTTTAGCCAGAAGATGAAATACTTTGTTCTCTATTTGTCCTTTGTAATTACCGCGTGTTAAGAAACCAAACACACATCCCTCCTAAAGACTCAGGATAAGAAATTACACCAGATGTAAAAGACTACACTTTATTTATAATAACTTAAGAGTGTACAAAGTGCGTTGACAGCAAAACAAAAGACAAATACAAGAGAAGTAACAATCAGCAGGAAGCAAAGGGACAGAAAGGCCAGATATCAACATTGAGGAAAACGCAACATTAAAAACCAGAGGAACAGACAAACGACTACAATGCAATATTAATAGTTTTTATTATTTCTCCTAAATTCTGCTTTGGAAGCTGTCAAGATGTTTATTAGCAGTAGAGAGAGATGATGAATGATTAAGAGTTTGACCTCACTACTTCTGGCTTTGACGCCTTATTTTAAATACTATGATTGTACACGTTAGCCTCTAGTGGTTGAGATGGGTTCTTCCTCCTGTTCTTCAGCTGGGGAAGGAGCGATTCCACAAGTCCCAGCACTTTGACTATTCCAATGGACTCCCGATGATGGTGGGCTGCGAGAAGCCAGGCATCGGAGGAGAGCTGCTGATGGGACAGAAGGTTAAACCCAACTGGTCGGCGCTCCCCAGCAGAAAGGGCACTGGTCTGGCATCATGGGTGGCCTACGACAAACAGGTGAGGGTTAGGGTTAGGGTTAGCACTTCACAGACGCGTGTCCCCAGGTCCTGTCCTTTGCATTGTGCTGCTCTGTGTCCCCAGGTCCTGTCCTTTGCAGCGTACTTTGAGGAGGCTGTGCAGGGGGACGAGGGGGTGATGAACAAAGTCAGGGAGTGTAAGATCTTCTTCTACCTGGAGGACGACACCATGCAGGTGGTGGAGTCCAACCTGAAGTACACCGCCTTCCCTCAAGGTGAGACATGCTCCTCTGTCTGTGAGGTCCACTGGCTGAAGGTCCATCACCCAACGATGAGCTCTCCACGTTCTTTATCTCTGCGCTGATGTTCTTTGTGACAGGAACTTTTATTCATCGTCAACGTGTGCCGCTGCCCCCCCCGGACCACGACCAGTTCTACAAGGCGTTCCACTTCAACATCAACCAGCAGATGGTGCTCTTCTCTCGCACATTCACCGTGACCAGCTGTGACCTCTTCACCAGGAACTTTCTCACCAAACTTGGGGTGATTCTGAATGAACCCGCGACTGTGCCCGACGACCCCTACAGCAAGCTGCGGGAGCAGGTACGCTGTCAATCAAGCTGTCAATCAAACACCATATACCTGATAATCACTTTATATGTGAAATGAGCTGTTTCACTTCTTTGAAAAGTAAAACTCAGAGATTCACTGGATTTTTATTATCTTTTTAAAGTAAGAGTTAAATAATTTAGTCGATACAAGATTGATAATTCATATTTATAACATGTATGTTTTATATACAACCTACAAAGGTGTGGTAGTATTGATATTGATATTGATTTCTTCTCTTTCCGCAGATTGAGACGATGAATCCTCTCCGGCCTTTAGAGAGGCATGACACGCTGAAGCAGTTCCTGGACTACGACGGTCAGGTCCTGCGTTTCCGCTGCTTCTGGGACGACAGCGACAGCATGTTCGGAGACGCACAGGACTTCACGCTGCACTACTTCCTGTCTGACGACACCATCGAGATCCTGGGGGTCCCGGTCCCCAACTCCGGCAGAGACAACACGCCCAAGTTCCTGCACCGCTGCAAGCTGCCGAAGGTGAAGCACCTGGTGCAGGAATAACAAACACACATCAAAATACACTTCAGAGAGATTCACAACATTGTGTAACTTCTCAGAGGGGATGGGACATTTAAGGAAAGTAGCAGAATATGCTTCACAGCTTGACGAATATGTTTTTACATTATTTGAGTGTGTAGATGATGATTATTCCAAACCTTGCATCACCTCTCTTTCTGGTTGGCTGGTTTCTTTTCATCTCTGTCTCACCGAGCCTTCATCACTGTGACAGCCTCCAGTCTCCCTCCAGCCGTTTGGCCTTCTCCTCCAGTTACTGACTGAAGCCTAATTCATGTTGAAAGACAGCCTCAACCGTGTGTGTGTGTGTGTGTGTGTGTGTGTGTGTGTGTGTTTTCAGTCCAGTAATGTAGTTATTTCTGATGCCTTTCATTAAATGTCAAGTTGAACCAGTATCCACCATCCAATGAGAAATCCCCGCGGCGTTAATGGCACATCCCTTCTTCTCCCCCCCCCTCTCTAAATATCCTTATTTCCGTCTGTCTCTCTGCATCTGTGTTTTCATACAGACATGAAATATAATCTTTCCTCTTCCTTCACCTGCCTGTGTGGTTCTCTCTCTGTGCAGCACGGCCCGGCCCAGATGAAGCTGCCTGGACACATCACCGACCGCACGATGCTCAATGTCATCGACTCGAAGGTTCGAGGACAGCGCTTCATGCTGGACAGCACCAAAGTACGTCTCAAAGTGAAAGACAGCAGGGACACACAACAGGACAATGAAGCGATATTTAAATCAATGAATCACTCAAATTGAATAACGATATTCACACATCACAAATTACCTTTAGTGGTTTTCTGTGTGTGGTTCCCGGGGCCCCCGACCTTAACCCCCTTAACCTCCTCCTCTTCCTCCCCCTCTTCCTCCCCCTCTTCCTCCTCCACCTCCTCTTCCTCCTCCTCTTCCTCTCTCTCCGTCAGGCCGGAGCCTACCGTGAGGAGTTCTATAAGGACATTGATCTGAATGTAGGTGGGGAGGTGAATGTGTTTGGTAGGAGGTTCCTCCTCATTGACTGCGACGACTTCACCAAATGCTACTACCGTTCCAAATACGGCATCGGTAACTATGACAGTATTACTTAAAAATATATGTACTGTATACTGAGCACATCACTTTCCAGGTGCATTATGTTGTTGTGTAAACTAAATGATTAATGCAAGTAGGTGGCGCCATTAGTATCATTTCACACAGACTAATATATCGGTTCAAGTGGAGGCTCTGATGTAGCGTGAGAAATTGAATATGAAGTTGGTCTGATGAAAGCCCTGGTACAAGTACCTCAAAGTATAAATGTGGATTATGGCCAAAGTGGCCACTAAATGCAAAAGGGCGGGCTTCTTGTTATGTTTTTCATAATGCCCCTTGAGACTTTTTTGTTTGTCTGGTCACGATACACCTGGGCCACGATGTTTGTGAAGATCGGTCAAAGGGAAACCGAGGGGCTGCGTTCCAGAGGGCGCTGTTGAGCCATGTAGCCACGCCCATTTCCAAATACTCCAGAATACGAACATTTTCACCACTTTCTAATTTTACTACAAACTTTGATAAGAAGTTGAGCACGTTGAAGGCCTCAAGAAGCCAATTCATCTGGGTTACAATAATAATAATAATAAGAGCCAATATTATTTCAATCTAAATTAAAAATGTTGTGAGAATTTAGATGTTATTGTTATAAATCATTGTTATTATAGTGATTGTTAGAGACAGACTATTTCTACAGTTTCTGCATTTGTCCACCAGATGGTAGTGTTGTTCTGTTGTTGTACTGTTACTAAAACACAACTCGGGCTGCGAACAGAACTCGGGACCTGATTAGGCCGCTGGGGGGGGCACGGCCACTAACCACACATTACAGTCCAGCCATCCCGTGCAGCGTGTCAGTGTCACTGCGCACAGACTGATCTGTGATCTGTTCAGATGAAACACAGAAACTCCAGTTTGCTTCAGATCGAATAAATCTATCATCTTTGCAACATCGCAGACATCAGAGGAATCTATGACCCCCCCCCCCCCCCCCACACACACACACACACACACTGTGACATCACACAGATGCGACAAACCTTGTGTATGGTGTGTAATCAAACACAATCTAGTCTGAATCTCCAGGTTGTTGAGATGACGTCATTTAAAGTTGGAAAAAACTGTTGTTGTGCTGTTCCTAGAGAATAAATATACACATACAATATTTATTTATTTATATATATAGCACCAATCAGACCTCCAGTAGTGTTGGTTGTTAATGTGTCCACGGTGCCCCCCCTCCTCAGCAGGCCCTGGCAGCTTTAGGGTCTTTGGTCACGCTGGTGATGGAGGGTCCTGTCTGACTCCGAGCAGCCAGAGGTCGGCTCAGGGTCACGAGCCGGGCGGCTGTGCCCCTCGTGGATGGATTACCTGCCGCCCCCCCGGTCGTTTCAGCTCTCCCTCTGAGTTCCTTTATTCTTTTTAATGTTTTTTCTTTTCTTGTCCTCTCCTTCTCTCAGACGACGTCCCCCCGATCCAGCCCAGAACTCCCCCTGCCATCAAACCCCCGAGGCTGATGCCCCCCTACAACGGCTTCGGCTCAGAGGAGGACTCGCTCAGCTTCTGCCGGGGCCTGCTGCCCAAGCCACGGCAGAAAGATTTCCAGAAATTCATGGAGAAGGACAGGTTGGATGAGTTTTATTCATAGTGAAATTACCCAGTGAACTATTTTAGCTTGTTTGGGTTTGACCTCGTTTTCATACATCCCTCTGAATGTGGCCTGAACAGGAAGGTGATGACCTTCCACGCCAAGATTGTGACCACGGATCCCATCGTCAGCGAGCGGCTGTTCATCGTCTCCTACTTCCTCATCGATGACACCATCAATGTGTACGAGCCCATCCAGAGGAACTCAGGTACAAAACATCCCATAAAAAAGAAAACCAGGGCATAATCAGAGGATGTTTATGAGTGAGTGGAAACTTGGTGTAAAAATCTGGATCAAGTGAATTTAATTGTTTCATCCGGAGGCTGTTGAACCTTGGTGCAGTTACGTGGCTCTCCAGATGACGTTCTAGTTTTTAATATCTTTATAGTGTGTGATAAATAGTAGATCATGCTTTCAGAGACTTTTCAGGGAGAAACCAAAATGAGACGTCCGACAATCTGAAATGAAGACGTGTCAAAGGGAGTTTGGTTAAAAGTTCAAATCAAAATTATCAACGAATATTATCAGTTTATAAGATTTTAAATGTGGACCAGTGAGAATATTTTGGGAGGAAAGAGTCGAGCTCTGACTCTCTGACTCTGTGACCCCCCCCCCCCCGTGCACCAGGCATCCCCGGCGGCAGGTTCCTGGAGCGGGTCCGTGTGAGGAAGCCCGGCCAGCAGCTGTTCACGAGCGAGCCTCCTCAGTTCTTCGAGGCTCAGGACCTGTACGTGGGAGCGAGCGTCTGCATCAACAACGTGACCTTCCGTCTTCTTGATGCTGATGAATACACCTTCAGTTACATGGAGCAGCGCCCCCTGGAGGTCGGTAGTTAACTGACGTTTGCTAACCGGACAGTTGACCGGTTCTAACCATCACATGTTGGCTGTTATTGCAGTGATTGCAGTTTCCTCTACATGTGATTAAATAAGTGCATGTGTGTGTTTGTGTTTGTGTGCCATGTCTGAAGTTCCCTCAAGCCAACGTGGGAAACGTCCTCAGTAAACTAGGATCCCTTCCAGAGGAGAAGCTGAGTGAGATGAGGAGGTCTCTGACTCTCAGTGACCCTGGAGACACCGGCTTCATCTCCTACCAGTCGCTCAGGTACTCAAACATCACAGAGACGTTTCTACTGACACTGGCCTTAAGTGTAGGACTTTAATATCAGTATATATATTAAATTGGTGACATGTCCGTCCCCTGCAGTGGCCTGCTGATGAAGCTGAGCTGTGATCTGTCGGAGCATGAGATGCTGGTGCTGGGCAGAAGGTTCTGTGTTCACGAGCAGCCCGAGGAGGACGGGCGTCTGATGCTGGCCGTGGTCCAGGACCTCCTCATGAAGAAGAACTTTGATGCTTTCTCCGAAATGACCAGTTCCCTTGAGTACCGCGACCGACAAAAGTAAGCAACACACACACAGTCATTTTTAAACACACAAAAACACACACGGCAGTGACGGCATCACAACATGACATCAATGGAGCCGCCTGTGGCCCCTCGGAGCCGCGATTAGTTCCAGCAGTCACAGAGGGAAGCATTAGAACCAGATGAAACCTCAGACCTGCAGGTCCACCTCGGTCTCTGTTCAGGGTTCAGACCTGATGTTTCTGTGTTGACGGGTGAAACCCTCAGTTAGCGTCAGATGCTCATCAACATCCTGTGAGGACCATGTCATCAGACCCTGGATCTGTGAAGACCCACCGAGGTCTGAGAGGATTCTTCTGGATATTAGAGCAGAGCCTTTTCATCTCATTCCATTTCCTTCATCTCATGTTGAACTTGTCAGCTCGGACTCACGAGAACCTGCTCAGTGTTTGTGAAGTTATATAAATATCCTGAAGTGTGGATTATTCTCAGGTGACAGTAGATTCCAGCCTCTAGGGAGCATTTGAGCCTTATTGAAATAACTCACTACAGACCAGCAGTCTGACACAGATCCAAACCACGTCCTGTCCCTCATCTCTTCATCTCATGTTGGACACTCGTGTCTCTGCTTCCTTTGTGTCTCCAGAACCGGCCGACTCTCCACCACAGAGACCAGGAGCGTCTGTAAGGGATCCAGACTTCCTCTGCCTGAGAACCTGCTCGCTGGTCTGCTCAGCAGGTAAGAGCTCACTGATCACCCTGCACTTCAGGGAGGAGCAGTTCAAGGCTCCTCTGCGTTTTCAGAACCGGTTTGAATGATTTGTTTTCTCTTGATTGTAAATATTGGCCCAGTTCTTTGTCCGGAAATGATTCTTGGCTCGGTTGAAAAAAGAAATCTCTGTGAAAGCATTTGTCCGGACTCGTGTTTACCTGTTTCTAATCTGGACGCTTGCTGCAGGTTTGCAGACGGAGATGAGATCGACTACCTGGCCTTGATGTCCGGGATCAACTGGGTGGAGCAGCCTGCCCCCCCCGCGATGCCTGACGACACCTTGAAGGTAAGAGATCCATCAACAACTGTGTGTGTGTATGTGTGTGTGTGTGTGTGTGTGTGTGTCCAGACTTTTAAACAGTTGTAATTGAAAATCAATCCGCCCTCTACCCGTGACGAGTGTGTATCATTGAGCCAACAGCAGATTGAAATGAGTGGGAAGGAACAGTCTAATCGACGAGACGGGAAATGACTCACAAACGTTTGCCCTGCAGAGGACACTTGTGCCTCTTCTCCCTCTGAGGAGGTGAGTGTGTGTACCGGGGCTTTCTAACCCAGGTAAAGCCCCTGAAGGAGTTTCCATCCCTGCTCCTCAGAGCCCCGGCAGATAAACCAGAGTCGTCTCAGAGGAGGAGAAACACAGAGAGAGAAGCTGCCTCCATCTTCTCTCTCTGTGTTTGTGTCTCTCCTGTGTGAAGCTGAATTAACATGTCTCATCTAAACAGAACCAGGTGAGAGGGGGAGATATACAACATGGCAAGAAAACAGAGTCTGTGTGTGTGTGTGTCTGTGTGTGTTTGTGTGTGTGTGTGTTTGTGTGTGTGTGTTTGTGTGTGCGTGCCAATGAATGCAGTTCTTACTCAATTCTGTTTCCCTTGGACATGGATTCCAGCTGCTCTTCACCTCGTCGGGTTCTAGAACCAAACTAGAGGCTCAGTCTCGGATCAGGTTCTCTTCTCTTCTCCAACATCTCACAGGTAACACACACCAGCTCTCTCTCTTTCTCTCTTTCTTTCTTTCTCTCTTTCTCTCTTTCTCTCTTTCTCTCTTTCTCTCTCTCTCTTTCTCTCTCTTTCTTTCTTGGAACTGCTCCCCGCTTGAAAGAAACAGCTAAATTACTATATTATATTATATTAATATTAATTATATTGTTAGTGTGTGTTGTTGTTTTTCAGTGTAAGGCCAATTCTCAGTTTAGAGGAACAACAAGTTTAAAATGAGAAAAACTAAAACGATAAACTGTAGATGAAAATGGACGACACATCTCCACTTCCTCTCCCTGTAATGAAATAAACGTCTGTTAGATGTGAACTCTGACATCTTATGTTTCTGACCCGATTTGAATGATTGACAGCTGCGTTATCAAAGTCCCATCGAGTGACATGCTCGACCAATCAAGAGTCAGTGTCAGCTGTCAATCAAGATGTTAACTGATTCAAACCAAACTGATCAGAGACACTTGAACGAGCTGAAGTGACAGAAACATCTTGGATTAAACATGTACTAACCTTTTGGGCCAGGGGTTTATCAGCTGTACTGCAGCCAGCCACCAGGGGGCGATGGAGGTGTTTTGGCTTCACCTTTGGGGAACTGTCATGTCGTCCATCTTTATTTAAAGTCTAGAAGTTAAATCAAAAAGGAAACTGACCTGTTTCTCTCTCCTCCAGTTTGACGTCTGCAGCATCGTGACCCAGCAGCCGTCAGCTCCTCGTAGATCCATGGTGGGATCCTCTCAACGCTCTCCTACCTGAATTAAAGAACTCTGCACCAACCAGCATGTGTGTTTCATTACGTGTGGAGCTACAGGGGGGCGGGGGGGGAGACGATATATGCAAGATTTGAAAGGTTCTTTTCCAGTGTGTGAAGAATTTGGCAGTGAATAGATTCTTCAAGTGTGAACAAACACAATCCAGCAGCATGGAGGGTTCAGGGGGAAACGTACTGAGGACACACTCACAGCCTCACAACACAACAATACTTCAGCTCACACACATCATGGCTACAGGACATTACACTGCATCCTCCCAGACGGGGCTGTGTTGTCGTGAACGTTGTGCGCTTCATGGTGACAGAGCAACAACAACAAGTCGCTCACAGCTGAGAGAACCATAGATGGGCTGGGAAACGGGTCCAGGCCACAAAGACCTCATATCACTGAATAGACTTATTTTATGTCCTTATGGTTTATTATTACTCGTCAGCACCTGTCTGAGATCCTGTGAGGCTCAGTGCAGCACCAGCGGCTTATTGTTCATGAAAGTTATTTATTCTCTTATATATTAAACATACAGACGGGAATATCAGGAGTGAACTCCTCCGAGGTTTAAACTACCAGGAACGACGTCCTTTATATATACATATGTGTGTGTGTGTGTGTGTGTGTGTGTGTGTGGGTCAGCGTTAAGACTATAAAAAGGCACAGGTTGTTCAGGTTGAGGCGCCACTGAAATCGGAGCCTGTGTTGCAAATTCTAGTAAGGGGATAAGTCAAACATTAGGTAATCAACCACCAGATCCCCCTCTGTAACACACACACAGACACACACAGACACACACACACAGATCATACAGCGCCCTCCTGCCTCGGCCCCTTCCCACCGAGCACAGAAACAGGAGCACACGTCACCTCAGGCATTACCAGTCCGTCCACTTTCACACTTACTAAAATATTCACTTCCCAGCGACCGACGACAGAAACACCAGGAAGGTGACGTCGCTGTGGTCAGCGGGGGGGGGGGGGGCTGGGGGGGCCTTCCTGAGCACATACTGCACCACGTGAAGAAGAGGAGGGAGGGACCTCACCCCCAACCCCTTGCACCCCCGACCACCTTGCCCCCCCCCCCCAGTCTCTTGCTGTCACTCTCTCTCTCTCTTCGATCCCACACATCCCAGTTTCTGCCCGGTCATGCTCTGTGGCACAGCAGCGGCAGGCTGAGTCATCGTTCAGGTCTGAGACGTGTCTCCTGGTCCCTCAGGTCTGAGACGTGTCTCCTGGTCCCTCAGGTCTGAGACGTGTCTCCTGGTCCCTCAGGTCTGAGACGTGTCTCCTGGTCCCTCAGGTCTGAGACGTGTCTCCTGGTCCCTCAGGTCTGAGACGTGTCTCCTGGTCCCTCAGAGCTGAGACGTGTCTCCTGGTCCCTCAGGTCTGAGACGTGTCTCCTGGTCCCTCAGGTCTGAGACGTGTCTCCTGGTCCCTCAGGTCTGAGACGTGTCTCCTGGTCCCTCAGGTCTGAGACGTGTCTCCTGGTCCCTCAGGTCTGAGACGTGTCTCCTGGTCCCTCAGGTCTGAGACGTGTCTCCTGGTCCCTCAGGTCTGAGACGTGTCTCCTGGTCCCTCAGGTCTGAGACGTGTCTCCTGGTCCCTCAGGTCTGAGACGTGTCTCCTGGTCCCTCAGGTCTGAGACGTGTCTCCTGGTCCCTCAGGTCTGAGACGTGTCTCCTGGTCCCTCAGGTCTGAGACGTGTCTCCTGGTCCCTCAGGTCTGAGACGTGTCTCCTGGTCCCTCAGAGCTGAGACGTGTCTCCTGGTCCCTCAGGTCTGAGACGTGTCTCCTGGTCCCTCAGGTCTGAGACGTGTCTCCTGGTCCCTCAGGTCTGAGACGTGTCTCCTGGTCCCTCAGAGCTGAGA
The DNA here is from genome assembly GCF_949316205.1 of Platichthys flesus. Lineage (NCBI taxonomy): Eukaryota > Metazoa > Chordata > Actinopteri > Pleuronectiformes > Pleuronectidae > Platichthys > Platichthys flesus. Next base: position 1,267,835 of record NC_084957.1, on the reverse strand, counting down.
CGTGTCTCCTGGTCCCTCAGGTCTGAGACGTGTCTCCTGGTCCCTCAGGTCTGAGACGTGTCTCCTGCTCCCTCAGGTCTGAGACGTGTCTCCTGGTCCCTCAGGTCTGAGACGTGTCTCCTGGTCCCTCAGGTCTGAGACGTGTCTCCTGGTCCCTCAGGTCTGAGACGTGTCTCCTGGTCCCTCAGGTCTGAGACGTGTCTCCTGGTCCCTCAGAGCTGAGACGTGTCTCCTGGTCCCTCAGGTCTGAGACGTGTCTCCTGGTCCCTCAGGTCTGAGACGTGTCTCCTGCTCCCTCAGGTCTGAGACGTGTCTCCTGGTCCCTCAGGTCTGAGACGTGTCTCCTGGTCCCTCAGGTCTGAGACGTGTCTCCTGGTCCCTCAGGTCTGAGACGTGTCTCCTGGTCCCTCAGGTCTGAGACGTGTCTCCTGGTCCCTCAGGTCTGAGACGTGTCTCCTTGTCCCTCAGGTCTAAGACGTGTCTCCTGCTCCCTCAGGTCTGAGACGTGTCTCCTGGTCCCTCAGAGCTTCAGACACGAAGCGGATCCTTATTCATCGTGTTAATTAAAGGAAGAGGCCGATGTTCTTCTGTTTTCCATCAACAACTCAAAACTAAAACGCTCTCTCTGCATTTTTATCTTCTGTCTGTGGCCTCTGGCACCAAACCCAGTGTGTGACTCACCCATATTTAATCAGTCCAGTTTGGACCATGATGGACGTCTTTGGCTCAGAGGGACAACACGTCCGGCTTCAGGATGAGATCAGACACTTGTTGTTTTCATCCATCAAAGTTAACGTCCTCACTTAACATTTCAGCAGCGTCCGGGTGTTTGAGACTCTTCTGCTTCAGCTCCAGTGAAAAGTGAAACCTTCTGATGTTGTTTTATTTATTTACTGGACAGTTTATAGATGTCATTTGTTTACTGGGGAACATTAGCTTCAGTTTACAAGCTGTAGCAGAGTCCAGAGGCGAGCAGCATCAAACTGAACTTCTCATTGAGTCGAACCCAAACCGCCACGTTGACGAACACGTGAAGCGAACCCTGCACCAAACAAAGGATGAGTCACGTCCCTGGTGATGCCTCCTCTCGGCACGCCACCATGTGAGCGCCTGCTTCCTCTCTGCAGCAGAACATGGAGGCTCGTCGTAAAGAATCCGCCTCTTGTCTTGTCCTCGCTTTACTGCTGTTCTGCTCGGGGCCGCTGTGAAAACCGATATACAGGAAGGTCGTAACCGTCTCTGGGGTTGAGAGGATCCCGGAGCGTGCACGAGCGTGAACGAGCGTGCACGAGTGCCTAATGCAAGTCTGATGGAGTCACAGCTAATCTGTGAAGTCTAAACAGATATCTGAGAACGAGAGGGGGAACGTTTCTGTTTACTGGCTGCATTCCTTTCTTTTCTCAGGACAACAAATCCTGAACCTGGAAGAGACACATCACAGAGCACCTGCGTCCTCATGTTGTTTCCTCACAACTGGTCCCAGAGCAGCAGGTCCTGGCCCCACAGTTCACTCTGAACAAGCTGCTGGTAACTGACACCACAGCACCAGTCGCAGCTTTTAACTCATCTGCTCCATCTGATTTGTTAACCCTCTCATTTGGGAGCGTTTCTGAAAAGCCCGGTTCTTTGTCTTCCCACATTCACAGCTGAAGGATTTGATTTGATGTGTTAATGATCCATACCATAGACTGTACAGACACGTCTCCACTTCCTCCCCCTGTGCCGACGTGAAGCCAGGAGATCCTGGACAGGAACGCTGCCATCTTCACCGGTGACGTGATTCAGAGCTGGACGCGGAGCTCTGGTGTCAGGGTTACACCGTTAAAGCCCCTGACTGATCGCAAATCAGTCTCAGCTGTCAATCCTGGCCTTTCAGCTATTTTTTGTGAAATCAAATTACTAATTAAATCTAAAACTTAGAAATAAGAATGCACTTGTACTGTATTTGTTTAAGTTTGGTCCCATCTGCTAACATAGAGGAGGCACAAGGTGAAAAGTCGAGGGATCACTAGACTCATGAGGGGACATCGTGTTTGGGAGACTAGATAAACATGGACAACATGGCGGCTCCCAAAAGTGGAGCCAAAGTGCCTCACTAGCCCCCTGGTGGCTGGCTGCAGTACAGGTCATAAGCCCCGCCTCCTCCATGTAAGTAAACGTGACATGAACCACTTAAGTACAGTTCGGTAGTTCTTATCACACTGATATTAACGTGTCCATATTTCTGATTAGTTGGGTTTTAATTAGTTATTTAGTGAGAACAAACTGACACAAGATGATTGACAGCTGAGTTGTGATGATTGACAGCTGAGACGTGATGATTGACAGCTGAGACCTGATGATTGACAGCTGAGACGTGTGAGGATCAGAGGGAACTGGATTCACAGGATCTGGCTCCAGAGGACGTCGCTAACGCTCGACTCTGGAATCTCGTCTCTTCAGCTTCAGTGGGAGGAACTGGGGAGGAGTCGTCCCAGTAATGAAAGATAATAACGTCCTGGTCATGGTGGACGTTCACCAAAGGGAGTGTGATTCATCTTCAGGGAACCATGAATGTTTGTTTTGATTTACATGAAAATGTCTGCAGAGGTGTTTAACAGGTATTATATTTTCAATTTGATATTAAAATGAGAAACCAACCGATGCAGACACACATTCTGGATTAGTAACTGAATCCATATCAGAGACTCGGCTGAAGATGGATCTGGGTCCAGACCGGAGCGCCCCCCCCCCCCCCCCCCCCCCTACCGCCTCCTCTACAGCGATGAAGAGCGTCTCCCTCACTCCAGTGATTCCTCAGTGCCTATGGGCAGTGGCACAGAGAGAGAGGGGTGGAGGGCTCAGATCCCACTGCCCTGGGGGCACATGGGGAAACACTTAGCTGCTCCCTTGTTGTTCCACATCTCTACCTCTGTCTCAGAGTTTCACTCTCTCTCTTTCATCCCTCTCTCCACCAACCTTCCCATCCAGCCGCCGCTCGCCCCTGAAGCCGGGTCCTGCTCCCGACTCGGTGTGAACGGGTGTGAAGATCATTAACTGCAAAGTGGTGTGAACTGGTGGTGTCCTCAGCATCTCTTTGATACCAGCAGTTTATTCCTGCTCCACATTCTGTGGCTCACCCCCCCCCCCCCCCCCCCCCGAGCCAGAAGCAGAGCTGCTACTCTCATCACACACCAGTTGTCTTTGGCAGCAGCAGCGACACCAATTTACCTGGTGGAGGAAAGAGAAGGTTATTCTACACCGGCAGTAAATTATAACTACCAGAGTATTTTTGTTAGACCCCCCCCCCCCCCCCCCCCCAGACTCTGTTCTGAGGCAAACATGGCGGTTTGTCTTTCGCTCACGGTTCATGTACGGCCTCCAAAATTATAGCCCCACTTAATTTGTCCCTAGATGTTTGAAATGAGTCCTGAAACGTCTGAGCAGCCTCTCACATGAAGAGGCTGGAGGACAGAACTGAGACCTTGTTTGTCTTCTCCACATGTTCCTGACAATCTGCTTCACAGGAGGAACCAGAGAGGTCCTGTGTGAATCAGGTCCAACGGGAGGTCTCACTACCGAACATGTGAAGTGGCTGAGGTCTGTCCTCCAGAGCAGAGACCAACATGGCTGCCGTCGGCCGCTCAGGTGTGAGTGATCCGAGCTGCGACCCCGCCCTCCTAATCCTCTCTGATGAGGAGAGCTCCTGTCACATCAGGCCCCGCCCCCTGACGGACGGCCTGCAGCCAAGGTGGGACCTGACGGAGACACGTCCCGACGGAGACACGTCTCGACGGAGACACGTCCCCGTCTCAACGGTCCTCGTGTTAGCACGTCGATGTGAGAAGCTGTGACCTGAGGCCTTCATCACCGGCGTGAGCAGCCACGGGGGGGGGGTCCCGGCTGGAGGAGCGCTCGCTCAGCAGTGGAGCGAGGAAAGAATCGGTCATAATCTTAAAAAGCAAATTACTTGTCAACAGCTGTCACAGAGAAACAATGTTATTCGTGTTTTATTGCGATTCAATTACCATCGCTACGTGAAGAGACGTGTTTGTTCAAGTTGTCAGAGAGCTGCTCGGTGCCCCCCCCCCTCGCTCCATATATCTCCTGTCTTCTGGGCTTCCCCTCCCACCCCACCCTCCACACATATGGGATTCACATTTGGCTTCTCCCAACATTTTCTTAATGTGATATTATGATACATTATCTGAAGCGTTCCCTCCCTGTCACCAGCTCTCGAGCTGAGAGGCTCCAGGTGAGTTATGATCTGAACTCAAATCAAAACACAACCGACATGGTCCCTCGCTCCCCGTGTCTCCAGGAGCCGGTTGGTGGCTGTAAATCGCCTCTGTCGGAGGAACGTGTGTGTGTGTGTGTGTGTGTGTGTGTGTGTGTGTGTGAGGCAACAGAAGGTGAGAAATGTGGGGGTCAGCCGAGGTCTTTCAGGTAATTGTGCTTCTTAAACTTTTGACCCACTAAGTCCTACTTAGTGTGGTGCAGCTTGCTTCCCTTATTTCCCCCGAGAGTTTTGCCTCTGCATACCAGGGAGTGTGTTGTGTGTGTTGTGTGTGTTGTGTGTGTGTCTTACAAAAAGTGTCTGAACATATGCCGTCAGCCACACACAGCTCATGTTATTCTTTCCCCCCCATTCTGGCGGGATTGTACTTATTGTTGTTCCTCCGCCGTTTGACGCCCTTTTCTTTTCTAATCAGGTCAGAACTAACTCCTGTCCCCGGTTTGTTCGGTAACTCTTTAACAAACCATCTCGACACAAACATTCCTGAGACCAGACGCACACTCGTGTAATGTATCGCACTCATTTGGCGGCGGTTGTGTGTAAAGCCTCTTGTCTCAGGTTCTCTCCATCCACCAGGGTTCTGAGGGTCGGTCTCGTGGTGAACTGGTTCCAGTTTGGATCCGTGCTGCTGCTGTTTCCATCCCACAGCACCGACAGCACCGTCATGTGACCGTTCACAGACGAAGACAAATCACCCAGAATGAAACATCGTCCAGGTGACTGGTGCGAGCAGCTGGTCCTCTGGGTCCTGTGGAGTTTGAAATGTCTGTGATTAATTCTCTGCTTCCAAACTGAAATGGATCTGTGTGTAGTTCTGTTCTGATCCTGTCTGAGTTTCTTATGACTTCATGTTTAACTGCAGGTGGAACATCATGATCCCGACTGGACGTTCCATCAGGAGAAGAAAGCTGAGGTGACCTCCCCCACCTGCACCCCCCCACCCTCTTCTCATGGCTGGCGAGAGCGTGTGAAACGAGGGGCCACAGGGGCCAGTTGTTTTTAAATAAACTCAATCTGCTAACAGTTTTATAACCCTGACCTCGTAAAACTGGCTGCAGCTTTTGGTCAGCTCTCTCTCCTGATGGGGCGAGCGAGCCGTCCGGGGCTGGAATTCCCATTTGCCGCTGTGGAGCGTGTGGATGCGTCAGCTGGTGTGTGAGGGAAGGAGAGAGAGAGGGAGAGAGGGCGTGTGATATACGATTGCTGTGTCACGATCCACATGTGACGAGCGTCCTCACAGGCAGAGCATCCAGGCGGCTCCCTCTCTCTGCTGATTTCCCTGTAGAAGAAGAAGTGAGGCAGAGAGAGAGAGAGAGCAAGAGGAGGTGAGAGAGGCAGAGGGAGGAGAGAATAGCCTTCAGACAATCAGTGGGAGAGAGAGAGAGAGAGAGAGAGGTAGAAGCAGGGGGAGAGAGGAGCTGGCTGCCAAACAATAGTTGAACAACAATCCGTGTTGTGCAGGATCTCAGCGTCTCAGTGGTCCAGATCCGTCCAGTGTCTCTGAGGTCCAGACCCGTCCAGTGCCTCTGAGGTCCAGACCCGTCCAGTGTCTCTGAGGTCCAGACCCTCCAGTGTCTCTGCTGCCCGGTGCCGAAGGTAAGTCCACTCAGCCGGAGGTCGAACCTCAGGATCCGTCTTTCTCACCGGATGTCTTCTGATTCATATTCCACCAGAACCTCCTCGTTCCTCTCTGACAGCCCTGAACCGGGTTCTCTTACCGATGTGAGAGGAGGTGATGCATGTTCGTGAAGGTTGTTCACACAGAGTTGGACGAGCTCACGTACAGAAGAGGCTGACTTCCTGTTTTATATCACTACTATCGTGACTGTGTGTGGAGACACTGAGGTTCTCTCACAGACCTGAGAGGATGTGGTGCACGGAGCTGTGACTTTAGTTCCACAGAGTTCAACTTGAACTTCTTCTCACTGCTTCTCCTCCTGCAGCTCAGGTGTGCATTCCTGTTTTACTGCAGGTATGTTCTGCTCCACACGCGTCCAGGAGCCACAAGTGGTTGTGATTAGGACGCAGTGTGACACGATGTGTAATGGGAGGAAACATGTTTGTGTTGGCGCTGCTGGGAACACTAATCAGGCTCTGACAGCGAGGCTGGAAGGATAATGGACCTCGTGGAGTGTGTGTGTCTGTGTGTGTCTGTGTGTGTGTCAGGTTAACAGCGGTGTGAATACGCTTGTAGATATATGTTTTACAGGTGCATGCGTTTATGTCCATAAGTGTATGATTGACTTGGCCTGTGCTGCTGGAGCGTGAAGCTGCTGGCTCTCGCTGGAGGCCGATGATGACAGATATAAGAGACGCTGTGGTAGGTAGGAGGAGGAGGAGGAGGAGGAGGAGGAGGAGGAGGAGGAGGAGGAGGAGGAGCGCTACCACTTCCACGGAGCTGAGGGAGGTGAGCATGTGAGAAAGAACGAGGGAGAAGGTGTTCGACGGAGAAATGAAGTGACTACAAAGACTGCAGGATAATGAGAGTGGGAAGAGAGAGAGAGAGAGAAAGGAAGTGGGAGGAAAATCATCTGGGCGAGAGAGGGGGGGGGACCGGGAGGAGGGGATGAAGTGCCAGAGAGAGACACGATAAATAGAAGAAACAGAATGAAACTGAGATGTGTGAGAGAGGGAGAGAGCTGGAGGAGGTGAGAGTGACAGAGTCTGACACAAGGAGGAGGAGAAGGAGCGAGAGAGAGAGAGAGAGAGAGAGAAAGAGATAGAGAGAGAGAGAGAGAGAGAGAGAGAGAGAAAGAGAGAGAGAGAAAGAGATAGAGAGAGAGAGAGAGAGAGAGAGAGAGAGAGAGAGAGAGAGAGAGTGTGAAACATCCCTCCAGACATCTCTCTCCACCTCCAGTGACACCAGATGAGAAACAGTTTGAGATGAAACGTCTGCATCCTCGAACCACTGAGGAGGAGGAGGAGGAGGAGGAGGAGGAGGAGGAGGAGGAGGAGGAGGAGGAGGAGGAGGAGGAGGAGGAGGTGTGTTTGAAACATCTCACATTCAGCCAGGTGCAGATAGAAGCTGCTACAGGAGTGTGTGGTTGGTGTTGTCTCATGTTTCATATTCTCACACGTTCATACAAAAACACACACACACACACGCACACACACAGACACACAAACACACAGGGGCCCATTGTGAGTGGCTTTGTTTGGACAGTATTGAAGCTGATGGACGCTTCACAGTGTCTCATGGCCGCAGGAAGCAGCTCTGACAGATGGACGCTCTGGAGAAGATCCTCAGAACATCTCTGCTGCCCAGAGGAACCTGGTCCCAGGTGATAACACCAGTCTGTGGCTCCTCTCCTCCTCCTCTCCTCCTCCTCCCCTCCTCCTCTCCTCCTCCTCTCCTCCTCCTCTCCTCCTCATCTCCACGGCCCTCAGGAGGAGGATCTGGTTTCACGGCCTCGTGCCCTCGCTGTCGTCCTCCTTCTCCCTCTGTAGTGATGAGGATGGAGAGAACAGAGGAGGTAGATTCAGGGACTCCTCCCACCTGAACATTAACACGACCCAGAAAGCTGTGAGAACATTCTCACACTGACGTCCTCTGTGTCTTCTCTTTGTCTCTCCACTGGTTCTGAGAAGCCTAAATTGTAACGCTAACACGAGATTAGCTGCGGCTCACACGGCCGCTGCTCATTGGCTGAACACGGCGCTCAAATCCACACTGTTTGTCTTATCTTCACTGGGGGGGATATATTTAGTGAGGAGCTTAGCTTTTAGGAGGCTGGCGCGTGGGGAGGGTAAGAGAAAGAGTGTGTGTGTGTGCGTGTGTGTGTGTGTGTGTGTGTGTGTGTGTGTGTGTGTGTGTGTGTGTCTGAGTGACAGAGTGAGAGGAAGCGCAAATTTGTGTGCGTGTGTTTCGGGAGCTGGCGTCAGTAGACAGTGAAAGAGCTTGGCACTCTGCATGCCAAACTGTGTGTGTGTGTGTGTGTGTGTGTGTGTGCGTGTGTGTGTGTGTGTGTGTGTGTGGAGGACAGGTCTGTGTGTCTGTACCCCCCCACCCCCCCACTCGCTCCAGTCAGGAATCTGCCCTTTAGTTTATTAAAAGCTGGTGAAACAATGGAGGGAGGTGAGGTGGAGGGTGTGTGTGTGTGTGTGTGTGTGTGTGTGTGTGTGTGTGTGTGTGTGACGCTGGGCAGCAGGGAGTGAATCAGAAGGTGGTGTGATGACGATGATGATGATGATGATGATGATGATGATGATGATGATGATGCAGGAAGAAGGAGACGGGGACGAACGTAGTGAAACTCGTGATGACTCCCTCTACCTGTCATTTCTCTTGATTCCTCCCCTTTGGTGCACCTGTTCTATGGGCGGGGGAGGTGGAGGAGGTGGGGGAGGTGGGGGAGGTGGGTGGGGTGGGTGGGGGGGCTCCAGGTCGTCACCGTCCCCCGGACAGCAGCTGTGTGATCAGCTGCCGGCTGGAGGATCCCTCTGAAGATCTGGCTCCTCAGCTCATGAGCCATCACACACCAACACCCCAGAAAGTCCAGGGCCCAAGAGCAGCAGCACATTGTTCCACACAGCTACCCCCCCCCCCCCCCCCACACACACACACACACACCCTGTATCTACATACGTGTGCTGGTTTGCGTGTGTGAGAACAGAAACCCACATGTGAGGTGGGCAGGGGATATTTATACACGTGGAAATGTGGACTGACAGATTCTGTCCCACACAACATATGGTCCCAAGAGTCCAATCCGTCTTCAGCTTCACTTCTGTCTCCTGAAGACTTCTGGTCTTCACCTCAGATCTTTGTCTCAGTGGTGAAGCAGAGCCAGCGTCAGGCCGGGGCCTCGATCACATGCTGGGAATCAAGTCTTCATTAAACACGTGTGTCTCAGCAGGATTTCATTTAAACTACTGAACACATCCAGGAAACAACAAACAGTCCAGAACATTCAAGAGTTTCTTCAGTATTTTCATTGATTCCTCAGAGAACAAGTCATGGATCTGGAATCATTTAGAGGACCAGTTGAACCCTGGTGTCGTGAGGGGACTGTCGGTGGAGGCTGGTTCTCTGCTGAGTGACCTTCTGGCTGATTTGAAGGTATTGAACCTTTCATGTAACTTGTTGAAAGGAAGAGACACGAGCCAGGAGGACACCCATCACTCTGGGGCCTGAGTCTGAAGGGACGGATCCAGAATAGCTCCTGGATCTCAATCAGGTACATTTAGAGGAATGATATTAACGAGTGTGTGCAGCAGAAATCAGATCGAGTCGCCTCCAGATGTGGATTTAGAACTCAAAACCTGTAACTAGCACCAATGAGGAGCTGAGATCAGTAGAGATGAGAGATATTTAAATCTGTTTAATCGTCAACAGGTTTAGGGCCTGAGAAGAATCTCATCTACTCTCAGTGTGGATGTCGGATCCAGGATTCACTTTCTCTCCTGAAAACTAAACATACGTAATAAGACCTCCTCCTTTCTTCTTCTTTATTTCTCCTGTAAGAACTCCTGGTGTTGTTGGGCCTCGGCCGAGGTCTGAGTGACGCTCTAGTTTTTATTATTAATCGACCAAGCCCCCTAAGCTTGGAATCACCATCTCATAACTCCCAAAGTCCTAAAGCTTCAAACCAGAGAGACTGAGGTATGCATGGGGGGGGGGGGGGGGGGGGCGGTTACGCACTCTTTTGGCCCCACAGATATCCTGAACCCAGACGGTGTTTTTGTTGTTGCCGATTCGGGGCTTTCTCCAACAACCTGCCCCGTGGCGGCTGAAGCTCTATCTACAGAAACTAAGAGCGGAATGTCCGTGATTTGATTTGCTCTATGACATACGATCTGTCTTTTAATGAGCAGTAAATACAGATGTACCGATACGGCTCCACATTTAATTAGGAGTATAGTTACATGTACTACATCGACCCATGGGCCTCCTCCTCCTCCTCCTCCTCCTCCTCCTCCTCCTCCTCCTCCTGTGGATTTCTAATTACTCTCTGAGTTCTGGGAATTCCACATCGGTGAGTTATCGAGGAGAAGAGAATGCTTTTCATTTCTCTGGTTGTTGTGTCAAATTATTTAAGGTAGAATCAGCTTCAGAAGAATCGGAGCCAACGCACAAGCAGAGTCATGTGACTGCCTGAGTCATTGAACCTTGAAACAACCTCTACTCCGTTTTATTTTAAGTTTTTTCCTTTTGCAAACAGACCACAGCAGTAAAAGTGTTTTTATTTGCTCGGACTTCAGATGCGATCATTAGCATGAGCAGCTAAGCAGTTTAATGTGGGCAGTAGAAACCAGGGTTATGGCGTCACCGGGTGGCACCTCCACATTCCAGCGTTTCCACATTTCACTTTTATAATCTTTACACTACGAGGAACATTCACATATTCATCTTCTCACTCTAGAAGGCGTCAGAGGTAATTAAGGGCTCGGTGTCTTGCCCAAGGGCACTTCAACGTGCCAGGGACCAAATAACAACAACCCCTCGTGGACGCTATAAAATACTAGGTAATGGGAAACATCTCAGTTGAGTATGAAGCTCCACAGCCGACAGGTTTTGTTAGAACTGTGAGAACTTCTCAGACCTTCAGGATCTCATCACTCTACACCTCAGCTCAGGAGCAGCTCTGTTTCAACTCATCAGCTTTCATCACAACTCCAGTAGTTCTTATGAATACTGTGTCCCCTCCATGTCCACCACAGATGACCCCCCCAATCGTCTCCTTTCAGATAGTGTGACTGATGGACAGGGGCGTAACCACAGGGTGGCCAAACAAGGCCATCAAGGTGATTATTGTAGTTTAGATGTTGGCCCCCAGGAACCTGAACGCTCGTGGTACAAGAGACAGAAGGTTTTCTTCCTGCTTGAGTTTTGAGTTATGTATTTAATTCTTGCCCGTGCCCCCCCCCCCCCCCGATCTGGGTGGTGCAGCTTCAGCTCCTCTAGCACCTTTGCAGCCGTCGAGTGCTCATTTAAAAGACTTTTACAGGATTCTGGTTTTAACACACGTCAGCTGGAAACATTAAAACTAGTCTGGGGCCGATGTTGTTAACGTGACGTCTCCTCGTCTCAGTCAGCGCGAGGGAACGAGACGCTGCGGTCGGCTGGAATCATTTGTTTAGGTATTTGTAGGAGTTTCGAGTTTTAAATCCATCGTCCTCATCATCTGCTGAACACACGCAGATGATTAACAACTGTGAAAATACATCTTAGGTTTAATCTCATTGAATCCATCGGTCCAGGTCTGGGTCTTTTTCCAGAAGTCCCTGCAGAGATCAGGTTGAACCACAGGTCTGAGCCCAGGGCCGGTGTGGGTGAACTGGGAGAGAAGAGGCCACTCTGACCTTTACACTGGCCAGAACCTCCTGACCTGGTTCATGTCTGCTTTGACCAACGGTACAGACGAGACATCCTCACACACACAGACACACACACAGACACACACTCAGTTTGCTCGCTCACGGTGCAACAATGAACTCACCCACTCAGATACTCTCTCTCTATTATCCTGAAAGCCTGGTCGTCTGAGGCAGCTGCCGGTCGGCGTGAATCACCAGCTTCCAAAGCTCCAGAGTGAGTCACCAGCAGAGACTCTGATCATGACGAGTTGTCCCCTTGGACAGAGGGATGTCCCCTGGTCCTGCTGCAACCACAGCTCAGGAGGCTGGTTGCTGAACTGGCTGACTGGTTTGTCAGCTGGTTTGTCAGCTGGTTTACACAGAAACCACTCAACAGATTTCCACTGAACTCTGTGGGAACATGAGCCAAGAAACAACCTTTGATTAAATTTGAGTGAATCCAGGAAACAACCTCTGACATATTTATAGTTTGATTAAATTTATGAGGTTAGAACAACATTCTCATTATTTATGTTTTCTTTACTTCACAGTAGCAAAAGAAGATGTGGATTTTAAATTATGATCATAAATACACTTGTAGTGTTATGTTTGATCTGAATCGAAATTCTAACACAGGGCTACGAGGCACTAGAGTCCATTACTACAGTTACCTTTTCTGCTGCTCATCGCAAGGTTCGGCTTTGGTTCTTGGATTATTAAAGGAAGTGGTAAATTGCACCACTAATGTCTTATATCAGATTTATTGGCCTCTGAGTTGATCATACGTGTGGAGTCCAGGCTCCTTGTGAGTCTGTGGGAGGGTTTCAGGTACAGGACGGAGTTTAGAGCTTTTCCAGCTGCGGAGGAAAGTGACGCCATGAGAGCAGGGCCAGTGATCCGTGAAACCAGAGAAACTCAGTGGAGCCGGGGGGGGGGGGGGGCTGCAGAGTCCAGTCAGAACCGGGCCTCAGCTCCGGAGTGAACCATCATCTAACCTGGCTATAGAAAGACATGGAAGCAGCTTCAGGTCTGCATTCCTGATCCTCGGTAGATAAAGATAAATCTTGTTTAAGTTTGAAATGTGCTCCATGCTTCATATTTCAGAATCAAGTGGAGTATCACAGGTTGAACAGTGTAAACTGGGTTCAGGTAGTTTCCATCCATCACAGTCCTCTGGATGACCATCGAAGCTGAAGTGTGTAATCGGGTGTACGACCCACGTGTAACAGGAACCTGGTAGGTGGTGGGGGGGGGGGTCGACAGGGGCCCGGCAGCAGCTTGATCCATGTCTCCTCTTGAGCTGCTTCATTTTGTTTTGTGTGGGACACCTCATGTGGATCCGTGACAGGACCCGACAGCCCTCACCCTAACCCTGCCTGAAACCAGCAGCCGAGACGGGGAGACCAGTGGTCGCTGTGGGCCGGGTCCCACTGGCAGGACTGGAGGTGCTGATGGGTGCTGGCTCTACGAGGCCCGGCCGCTGTGTAACCCTGCAGCACATGTTCCACGGGCCAACCAAACATCTTGGGGAGTATTTATTTTAACAGGCCAAATGATACTTCTATTTCTCTCAGGAGGAATGTTAAGGTTAAATGATTCCCCTCAGAAAGAAAAACACAGGGCTGGACCGGGGGGGGGGGGGGACTCAGGCTCCATGTGAACCGGACAGATTCTGAGATTCTAAATCAAAAGAGGGAAAAAGCAAAAAGAGATTCATGTTAAGTGGGAGATTTGATAGAATACCTGCTAATTTCCTCTGAGTTAACTGAGCCAGACGGTGAATCCACTGCCACCGGAGCACGAGGTCACTTCACGTGCACAGGCTTCACGTGCACAGGCTTCACGTGCACACGCCGGTGTCACAGAGGAAATCTGCGTTTTATTAGAAATACGAACAAATACGACTTCACTGGAATAAAGATTTAACTGCAGAGTAACAGTGAGTTGTGTTGCATCATAAAAGTTCTTATAAAACCTTCTGAATTTAAAGGCACAATTCAAATATTTATTCAGAATAACACCAGCTTTAACAGTTAGTTCAACTGAACTGATGCAGAAGCTGCTGTCGTCTGGTCTTAATACAGAGTCCAATTAATAACAATAAAGTGTTTACACGCTGCCTGACGTTTTTATCTTTTAAGACAATATAAGACAAAACATTTTCATCTTGAAACTCTAAAAATATTATAACATAATTAAGAGGAGAGGTTGTTAAATGATTCTATAAAACAAAACTCTACTCAGCCTGCACAAATGGTTTATATTTATTATAATCCATAGGTTCACCGTAACAAGCACAAATCTACTTTATGAACTTAGAGAGTTGACAATTAACAAGTATATACAGAGAGTCCACATATTTCTATACAGATTATTAATCCTAAGATTTAAAAGAGGAAAACTTGAGCCACAGACTTCCTCACGCTTCCTGACCTCACACACACTCCTCTCTCTGACTCACACACACTCCTCTCTCTAACTCACACACACTCCTCTCTCTAACTCACACACACTCCTCTCTCTGACTCACACACACTCCTCTCTCTAACTCACACACACTCCTCTCTCTAACTCACACACACTCCTCTCTCTAACTCACACACACTCCTCTCTCTAACTCACACACACTCTTCTCTCTAACTCACACACACTCCTCTCTCTGACTCACACACACTCCCTGTTAGCACCGAGCTCCCTCCACACCGACACGATTGTCAAGAGGACGATGAAACTCTGGAGCTGGAGAAGAAACCCACACAAGTAGGAGTCTGCAGCGGCTGAGCGGTCGTGGGGGGGGGGGGGGGGGGCTTGTTGGGAGAGCGATTTCTTTTAATGAAAACGTGGTTGGGGGGGGGGGGGGGGGGCTGCAGGCTGTTTGTGCATGGGTTAGGTTTCTCCTTCTGTAATAAAAGCACCAGGACTTGTGCGTTTACATGTGTGTGTGCAGTGTGTGGGTGCACAAGGGAAGCCGCGGAACTGAGGAGACAAAGTAGGCAGCCAGGTCTGGAGACACACACACAGACACACACAGACACACACACACACACACACACACACACACACACAAACTCATCAAACAGTTAATCACTAAACTTGGCTGAAGCGTCTCTGAGAGTTTGTCTGGAGCTTCGTCCTCTGAACGTCTCCGTGTGATCGTTTCTGCAGCGCTAACAGAAGTCCCCCTCTGTCCCCTCTGTCCCCCTCTGTCCCCTCTGTCCCCCCTGTCCCCCTCTGTCCCCTCTGTCCCCCCTGTCCCCTCTGTCCTCTCTGTTCCCCCTGTCCCCCTCTGTCCCCTCTGTCCCCCTCTGTCCCCTCTGTCCCCCTCTGTCCCCCTCTGTCCCCCTCTGTCCCCTCTGTCCCCCTCTGTCCCCTCTGTCCCCTCTGTCCCCTCTGTCCCCCTCTGTCCCCTCTGTCCCTCTCTGTCCCCCTCTGTCCCCTCTGTCCCCCCTGTCCCCTCTGTCCCCCCTGTCCCCCTCTGTCCTCTTCCCTCAGACTGTGGTGGATCCAGACAGCGGGGGATGGAGCGGCCCGACCAGTCCACCCTCCTCCTGCTTCTCTCCCTGCAGCCCGCTGACCTTGAACCTCTGTTGTGCTAGCAGCGAGGAACCAGAGGAACCAGAGGAACCAGAGGAACCAGCGGAACCAGAGGAACACAGAGACACCCCCCCCCCCCCCCCCTCGCTCAGACCCTGAAGAGCAGGACTCGCTGTGAGAGGCCGAAGGAACCGCAGACGAGACACCGTGCAGGACCTCCAGTCAGGATCCGGAGCCTCGGGGTGGCCCCATCATGAAACCCTCCATCTCAGCGGGGCCCCCTGCTGGCCTGCTGCTCGTCCTGATGTGCTGCCCCCTGCTGGGCCTGGTGCAGTCGGCCAGCAGCAAGAAGCCCAGTGAGAACGGACACCCGCACCTGGGGGACTCGGACCCGGAGCGCTGCATGAGGCACCACTTTGTGGAGACCATTACACATCCCATTTATAAGTGCAACTCCAAGGTGAGCCCAGAACACACACACACACACACACACCGACACACACACACACACACGTTTGTACCTCTACACTAACCCCTAACCTCAACCATCACTACTAAACCCCAAACCTAATTCTAAAGCTAATTCTAACCCTGAAACCAAGTGTAAACCCTCAACACAAAGTCACATAGATATCTGTACAAGCTCACACACACACACACACAAAGACACACACACACACGCCTTGTAAACCATCTGCTTTAGTGTATTCAGTCATACGTGTTAACAAGTTGTTAACAGTAACACATCCAGTGCTGATGACTGAAATCATTTTTCTTAAGTACGAGAGAAAGTGAACCTCAGATCCCCCCCCCCCCCCCCCGTGAAGCCTCGGCCTCTCTCTTTCTCTCACTCTATCTCCTTCACTCCGTCATTTAGACGAGTCATGCTGGGTTTCTGAGGGACCGTGTGTGTGTGTGTTTGTGTGTGTGTGTGTGTCTGGACGGGGGCCATGCTGCAGACACATTCTGCTCCTCAGCTGGGACTGGGTTTTGGCCGAGGTGGACTCCCCCCCCCTCTGAAGACAGAGCGCTGATGATGAGGAGGCGTGGTGCTCGTCCTGTCTGAAGGCTCAGACTCACACTGGGGCTGCGGACACACAAAGAGAGAACACAACCCCGCTGCCACATTAACCCCCGACACGTCTAGAAACACGTGTGACCTCATGTTAAACGTCTCAGTGAGGATGAAGCCCGTTGATGTAAAGACACTGATGATCCTCTGATCCCAGCAAACAGGCGAAGGCCACAGTGGGACGAGGTTTCACTTCTCTGACTGAGCCGTTGTTCCTCCAGTGTGTGATCAGCTCGTTGGATTGTGTTAACGTTGTGTCTCTGAGCAGGAGGCCAAACCACAACTCCACTCAGGCGAGGCAGGGTTGAGCTCACTCACAGCGGGAACTGAGTTTCTATTACACTGCACGGAGACTGACAGGAAGCCCAGCGCCTGCTCTACACCTCAGTGTGTGTGTGGAGTGTGTGTGTGTGTGTGCGTGTCTGTGTGTGTGTGTGTGTGTCTGTGTGTGTTGCTCATCTGCAGCCCAGGTATAGAGTCGGGTTCTGGAAGCTTTTCTCTCCCACAGTAAATTTGAATTTACAAGGACACACAAACTGGTTTTACACACAAAGCTCCTCTGTTCAGCCTCCGTCTCAAACACTTTGAGATCCAGAGATCTGCTGACATGTTCCAGGAGCTTCAGAGTGAATCTAGAGCAGAAACCGGAGAAGTCGAACCACAGAGATTAAAACATGGAGAAACCAGAAATATGAACTTTCTGTTTGGAGAAGATCTCCGTCTCTTCACGTCTGTCACCACTTTCTTCTTCTGATTCTGTTTACTTATTAATCTTATTAATAAATCTAGTTTTTCTCCTCATTAACAACCAAACATAAAAATACAATTTGGAATATTGAGAAGATTCTGTTTTTGTGAAAGCACGATTTGAAAATGCACAAAGCAGGTGGACGTGAAGCCTCCTGGTGGAAACAGTTTGTCTTTCTCTGGTTGTAAAAGCAGAAAGTCATAAATCTGGTGATGTATTCAGAGTTTGGATTTATTCAGCTTGTTTTACACTTAATCGAATAAAAGAGGTTATTGAGTTGCATTCTGGGAACTGCAGCCGAGAGCCTGACTCTCACAGATCGGACGATTCAGCGCCTTTTAACTTTGAGTTTGAAAGTTTTGATCACAAGTTTTTTAAAGTTTGACACTTTTTTCAAACGCTTCTGATTGGCTGATCGTTTCCTGAGTGACACCCGGGGCTGACTGTAGATCTGTGACATCACAAAGCTCCTGACGGCCATGTTTACAACATGAGACCTTTAAGTGTTTCATATTATCTATCTGAGAGGCAGGAGGTGAAGAGGAGGAGCAGGGAGGGGCTGAGAGACAGGAGGTGAAGAGGAGGAGCAGGGAGGGGCTGAGAGGCAGGAGGTGAAGAGGAGGAGCAGGGAGGTGCTGAGAGACAGTAGGTGAAGAGGAGGAGCAGGGAGGTGCTGAGAGATGGGAGGTGAAGAGGAGGAGCAGGGAGGGGCTGAGAGACAGTAGGTGAAGAGGAGGAGCAGGGAGGTGCTGAGAGATGGGAGGTGAAGAGGAGGAGCAGGGAGGGGCTGAGAGACAGGAGGTGAAGAGGAGGAGCAGGGAGGGGCTGAGAGACAGTAGGTGAAGAGGAGGAGCAGGGAGGTGCTGAGAGATGGGAGGTGAAGAGGAGGAGCAGGGAGGTGCTGAGAGATGGGAGATGAAGAGGAGGAGCAGGGAGGGGCTGAGAGACAGTAGGTGAAGAGGAGGAGCAGGGAGGTGCTGAGAGATGGGAGGTGAAGAGGAGGAGCAGGGAGGGGCTGAGAGACAGTAGGTGAAGAGGAGGAGCAGGGAGGTGCTGAGAGATGGGAGGTGAAGAGGAGGAGCAGGGAGGGGCTGAGAGACAGGAGGTGAAGAGGAGGAGCAGGGAGGGGCTGAGAGACAGTAGGTGAAGAGGAGGAGCAGGGAGGTGCTGAGAGATGGGAGGTGAAGAGGAGGAGCAGGGAGGGGCTGAGAGACAGGAGGTGTAGAGGAGGAGCAGGGAGGGGCTGAGAGACAGGAGGCGAAGAGGAGGAGCAGGGAGGTGCTGAGAGACAGGAGGTGAAGAGGAGGAGCAGAGAGGTGCTGAGAGACAGGAGGTGAAGAGGAGGAGCACGGAGGGGCTGAGAGACAGGAGGTGAAGAGGAGGAGCAGGGAGGTGCTGAGAGACAGGAGGTGAAGAGGAGGAGTAGGGAGGGGCTGAGAGACAGCAGGTGAAGAGGAGGAGCAGGGAGGTGCTGGAAGACAGTAGGTGAAGAGGAGGAGGAGGGAGGTGCTGAGAGACAGGAGGTGAAGAGGAGGAGTAGGGAGGGGCTGAGAGACGGGAGATGAAGAGGAGGAGCAGGGGGGGGCTGAGAGACAGGAGGTGAAGAGGAGGAGCAGGGAGGGGCTGAGAGACAGGAGGTGAAGAGGAGGAGCGTCACACGAGAGGAGCTGTTGCTGTTTGACAGACTGATCCTGAGCAGGGACAAAGACAAATGGTCTTAAAGTGGAGACAAAGCTCCTGATGTCTGTGTGTGTGTGTGTGTATGTGTGTGAGTGTGTGTGTCTGTGTGTCTGTGTGTGAGTGTGTGTGTGCGTGCCACCCTGCCATGGCCCCAGACAGGCTTTGGTCAAAGTGGGCACCGGGGGGGGGACACACAGCAGCTGACAGGAGGACGTGACACAGGAGTCTGTTTAGGGAGGTGACAGGAATGTGGTGACCCTCAGAGGAATGTCAGCCGGACGCCCCAACACTAATCAGGCTGCTGTGTGTTTCTGATGTGTGTGTGTGTGTGTGTGTGTGTGTGTGTCTGTGTCTGATGTGTGTCTGTGTGTGTGTCTGTGTGTGAGCTCTTGGAGGAATGTGGGGCTGGTTTTGATGCTGTCTCTCAGTCTGCAGGTGCAAGGCCAAAGCGGTGGGACTCAAACCCACGACTCCCGCGGCCTCGCTGTGCCCACAGACCTCGTTCCTCATCCCGGTCCGGTCCCCGAGGTCCTGAGGAAGCCGCCTGAATGACCTCTGTGACCTCTGTGACCTGTGTGCTCTCTGTGTTCCAGATGGTGCTGCTGGCGCGCTGCGAGGGCCACTGCAGCCACACCACCCGCTCCGACCCCCTGATCTCCTTCAGCTCGGTGCTCAAGCAGCCCTTCAAGAGCACCTGCTCCTGCTGCCGGCCGCACACCTCCAAGCTGAAGGCCGTGCGGCTGCGCTGCTCCGGAGGGACTCGCATCACGGCCACGTACAGATACATCCTCGCCTGCAACTGTGAGGAGTGCAGCTGAGCCGGGGGCGGCGCCGGCCCAGCCCTCCAGACTCTACAGACCCAGCTTTCTCCTTGGCCTCGGACGTTAATCTAGAGCTTTCCAGAGCGTTTTGGTTGATTATTGGATCAGAGCGTCGCCCCAGAGGACGGCAGCTCAACGTGCTGGTTGTGATGTTGGGAGTGACAGTTTGGATCCATGGTACCACCCTCACCGGGCCTCAGCGTCGACCTGCGGCCCCGGGGACGCACACACATCATCTATACCCTCGCCTCTGTGTGCACTCAATCAGCGTAAATCATCAGAAGCATATTTCTCCAGCACTCGAGGCCAAACACCACAAACTGCTGCTCCCACGAGGCGGCTGGAGAGCCTCCTCGCTGCAGAGAGAGCTCAGGAAACCACAGAGCTCCTCACCAAGATCTGCTCCAGCCTCCATTAAAGCTCCATACAGAGCAGCCGGGACCAGGAGGCCCGGGGAGAGCGAGGGGATCCACATGTGAGGTTTACTCACCCTATAATAATCTACACGCTTTCATCTCACTGTGTAAAACACGAGTGGACAGCAGAGCTCATCACGTGAAGGAAGACGGCTCTGTCGTCCTCTGGGTGGCGCTGTGGACTCAGGCTCTGGAAGCTATCGCTGTTGATTGAAATGTAAACTGTCTCTTTGAATCTCTGACGCTCCTGTCGACATTATTGAAACTTCAGCTGCGATCAGGAACCTGCTGCTTTGTGCCCGTGGTGAAATGTTACTAACGACACGTCCAGTGTTTCCTCCTCGCTCCTCGTCTGTGAACAGGAAGTCAAACTGTCGCCATCAGCCGCCATTCAAACATCAACTAAAAACTCATGAACCTTTTCAAACTCTGTGAAAAGTTCACTTAGAATTGGGATAAACAGATTTTCTTGGGTCACGTTGAAGCAAAGAAAGAACCACGACATCATATTCCTGAAATCAAAACTTCATCTGAAAACTTCATCTTGAAACTTAGAGTCAGCTGAGTTCATGGTGTTTGAGTCTCTAGCTCTGAAACATCTCTCTGACTTGATGTGGTTTGAATTACACTCTACAGAATTACCAGAATATTATTTCAAGTTGTGCACAAATTCAGATGCAGAAGATAATTCACGTGTCCGATGCTCCGGAGAATTTAAAGAAATTTGCTTCAGACTAAGTCCAGAATAGTCCCTGAAGTCTGAGAGGAGTGGATCAGATCTTCTGTCCAATCGTGTTTCATCCTGTCAGTCACAGAAGGTGAGAACCCAAACACCAGGCGACCTTCTGTGAATCTCACAGAAGATAATTCAAACCATGTAAATTCATCTTTTCAAAGTAAAATGCTTCAGGACGTCAGTCCAGCCTCCATGTTGAAGTTGAGTTTCCTCAGCTGTGATTGGACGCAGTGAGAAGAGCTGAGACCAGTTAAAACCAGATTCCCAGCTGGTTTCCTGTGGAGATGAAGCAGCTCAGGAAACAATCACAACATGTAAATGTGTTTAAAGTTCAGCTTCACTCTCACTGTTTGTTCAGATCTAAAGTTCACAGAATCTCTCCAGAGTCCATCAGACTTGTGTTTCTTCGTGTTTGTCGTGTTTAACGTGTCTGCATCAAAACAGAGCAAAGAAAAGAATCAGGGCTGATAAATAAATACATAAAAACATGAGAACATCTGTTCTGGATCAATAACCTCGTGTTAGGAGCTCGTCAGACATGAATGTGATTAGAAGCTGCTTCTCGAGGCTGAGTGGGGGATCGTGTTCATTTGAAGTGATGACGTCAGAAGTTCACAGACGTTTGGATCTGCACCAAGTTACACAAACATCGGATTCATTTCTTCAAGATCATGAATTATTCTGAGGAATCAATTAACATGAGTCATTAGAGCTGCTTCCTCCACCAGAGACCAACAGTCCGGTTCAGATCCATGAAGCTGCAGCGAGCCCCCCCGGTCACAGACCTCCGTCCCTGAACATGACGTCTGTGAAATGTCCTCGTCCTCATCTGTCCTCCAAGTGTCCTGGAAGTCTGTCCTGTGGTTTTTGTGTAATCCTGCAAACTAACAAACGAACACAGATTCAAATGTGAATTCCTTGGCCCCGGTCGTGATTGTGACGTTTCTTTGCTTCCATTGAGTTTTAGACTCTGAAACAGGAAATGTAGAAATAGAAGAGAAAAGATGAATCTTGAGAAACGATGCTTTTCAGGTTTGTGATCTTCTCTGTGGTGGATGGACCGAGTGAAGGAGGAGAATCATCAGCTGCTTCACGTCTGAGTGGATTCATCCAGAGTGAAAACCTGTGTTCAGCCTCTGTGTGTGTCTGTGTACTAATAAATAAAAACATCTCAACACAATTCCCAGTTCCCTCAGAGATCGATTGTTTTAAAAGGTCTCACAGTTCAAACCAGCTGACAGCAGATCAAACAGAAGCTTCTTCATCAGAGTGAAATCTGAAATCTGCTCAAACTCCTTTTACATTGCATTACTTCACCAGAGAATCAGCTCCTCACCTGGAACATGTCTCGGTTGGCAGCCAGCGCCCCCTGCAGGATCCTCCACCGCACAGCACCTGACCTCCTGTTTAGGTGGTTTATAAAACAGCCTCCTCACTGGTTTACACTCCTCCTGCTCCTCCTGCTCCTCCTCCTGCTCCTCCTGCTCCTCAGTCCCTCACATTTCTCCTGCTCACAGATTCAACACAGTGTTTACAGCTGTTATATACAGCGACTGGTTCTACAGAGCAGCAGCGGGCCTGACTGGTTCTGACTGGTCCTGACTGGTCCTGACTGGTCGATTCGACCCAGTTACATGAAGGTTACACTAAACTCAGTGGCAGTAAGTGGTAGTGGTAGTAGTGCATAAGTAATAAGTGATAATATGGAATATTTCACATGATATTAAAGACAATATCATGAAAATAACAGTAACAATAATAACATTAATTGTTCTTAGTAAATAAAGCAGCTGTAACGCAGCTTTAATAATATTTACTATTTACTACTTCACATGTTTCATTATTACAACTGTTTTTCATTTGTTATTGTTGTCAGACACATGAATATTACACTTTAATCTGTTTAAAACTACATTACAGTTTGTTGTTATACTTTTTATCAAAGGTTTTCAATAAATACAAATATAAATAAAGCATGACACAAACGAAAGATCAGATTAACAGTTATTTATATGATAAAATGTTAAAAAAGAATAAAATAGAGACAGTAAAGTTAGAGACAGGCAAATAATTGAAGTTACCCACTAATAAATAAATTTAATTTATAAAGTACGGTTCACAGAGAAGACTCACAAATTGTTTTACTCAGTAAAGCTACACAAACACACACTTACACACTAAAACATGAACAATACGAAGGTGACTTTTCTGACCTGGTTTTTAAATAAATCCACAGAATCACAGACATTAAACCTGCAGGTGGGAGGTTCCATAACTGTGGTGATTGCCAGCGTTTAAATTAAATATTATTTATATTTGATTACTTAAGGTGAAAATTAAAGATGCATCAAAGTGTAAAAGTCTTATAAAGTCTGAGTTAACGATAATTTATTTCTTCATCGCTCCCTGATCACAGTTTCTCTTCTGGAAACTTTCCACCTCATGTTGATACTTTCAGGCCATGTTGGTTGTTTAGCTCATTAGAAACACGGACACGGACAAACGGGCACACACACGGACACGGGCACAGCACACACACGGACACGGACACGGACACGGACACGGACACAGACACAGACACAGACCCAGACACACGGACACAGACACACAGACACAGACACACAGACACAGACGCAGACACAGACACAGACAGCTGCTGCCCCCTGCTGGGCAGCTGCTGTCCTCACACCTGCAGCCCTGATTAAACCTTCGTGAGTCTCATGATGAAGATGAAGATGAAAATATAGTACTAACAAAAATGTGAAAATAATACAAAGAATAAAACACTAAAGCTATTATAATAATAAAAGTAAGGAAATTGTTGTTAATTTGTTAAGAAAGGTTCATTTTAAGCTTTTTTCAGAGTCAACGCAGCCACCAGGGGGCTCCACAGTCACACGTGCTATGCCTGGTGTCATGCTACTGCTAATGTAATACTACTGCTAATGTAATGCTACTGCTAATGTGATGCTAATGCTAATGTGATGCTACAGCTAATGTAATGGTACTGCTAATGTCATGCTACTGCTAATGTAATGCTACTGCTAATGTGATGCTTCTGATTATGTAATACTACTGCTAATGTGATGCTAATGTGATGCTAATGCTAATGTGATGCTACAGCTGATGTAATGCTACTGCTAATGTGATGCTACAGCCAATGTAATGCTACTGCTAATGTAATACTACTGCTAATGTGATGCTACAGCCAATGTAATGCTACTGCTAATGTAATACTACTGCTAATGTGATGCTACTGCTAATGTGATGCTACTGCTAATGTAAAGTTACTGCTGATGTAAAGTTACTGCTGATGTAAAGTTACTGCTGATGTAAAGTTACTGGTGATGTGACGCTGAGTCTCTCCTATGAAGAAGTATTTGATAAGAATCATTATAAACAGTGACATCGCGTATGTTAAACTGGACCCAAGCGTATTAATATTGTACCTTTAAACAGTTGTTATCAGTATAAAGGTGAAACATTAACGTTATCAACACTGTGTGAGTCTGTGTTTTTATCGTAAAGTGTTTTGTCACTGTGTGAGTCTGTTTTTAATGTAAAGTGTTATGTCATCAGAGGGATTTCAGATAAATAACGGTTATTATTTATATATAATGTTTCTCGCCTGGGCTCCACGGGTCCAGGGAGGGGACGTGTGACGTGTCAGATAACGGTCCCAGGAGGAACCAGTGGACCGACCCGTCTCCTCCATGTTAGTCATGTTAGTAACAGGAGCATCAGATTTCTCCTCCTCCCTGTCCCTGCTCCACTCCGAGGGGGCGGAGTCAGGGCGGTGCGCAGCTCTAACCAGATGCGCTGCGTTCAGCGGCGGAGCGGAGCAGAGCGGTGGAGACACCCGGACACAGCCGAGCCGAGCCGAGCCAAGCCGAGACAAGCAGACCCGAGCGGAACCAAGCCCAACCATGACGGCGCCCAGCAACTCGTACGACGTGATAGTGGTCGGCGGAGGGATATCAGGTGCGTGCTGCGTCCGGAAACTTTACTGTGCGGTTCTGCAGAGGGAGAAGCGCGTGTGTGTGTGTCTGATTGTGAACGTGTGGCTGTTTGTGCGCGTGTGTCTGCACGCGTGTGTGTGTGTGCGATGTGCAGACCTGTTGCACAAACAGTGTGTGTGGATTAAAGGACCAGACTGTTGGATGAAAGCTCAGTTTTCTTCCTCGTGGTGTTTGGTCCAGTTGCTCTGCCTCCTGTCCTCCTCTCTTCCTGTCCTTCTGTCCTTCTGTCCTCCTGTCCTCCTCTCTTCCTGTCCTCCTGTCCTCCTCTCCTCCTCCTCCTCCTCCTCCTCTTCATCTTGTATCTACACAGCAGCAGCTAATCAGCCACAGCTCACCCAGTATTACATAAGATGAAGGTGTGTGTCTGTGTGTGTTGCATCCATAAAGCTGTCATGTGAATTCAACTGTCTTATTTGACATAGACCCTGTCACTCAGGTTTGATTGTGTGTGTGTGTGTTGTAGCTTTGTAATATTCTCGTTGTTGTGCACGTCGAGTTTCTCTTTGCTGTTGTAACGAACAAGACAAATAAAGTTTTATCAAGTCATTTAATGAGCAGTGAACAGACTCACTCCTTGTTATTGTGCTAAGCTAGGCTAACCTACTCCAGCTCCAGGTCTTCCTAATGTAGTAACATAAATATTCATTATGAAATATTAATGTCATATGAACATGAAGACATGTAGGCAAATAGTAACTATGGTTAAGGTTAGAGTACGTCTCCAGGAAATAGTGTGTGTGTCTGTGTGTCTGTGGCTGTGTGTGTGTGTGTGTTAGATGAAGTCTGATGCTGCTGCTCCACGTTCACCTCCTTCTACCACTAAAGACTATGTGTTAATAACAAACTAATTATTGAAATTGCTGCAATTCTCCTCCATATTAATAATGATAATAATAATTATGATGATGATGATGATGAAGCTTCTGCAGCTTCTGTCGACATCATGTCAGGAAACACCTCCCTGTGACATGGAGGAAGGTGGTCGGTTGTAGATACGCTACACCCATGCAGTAGTCTGTTTTATTTTGGTGGTCTGTGTTTTATTTTGGCGGTCTGTTCTCAGACAGTCATTGAATATGTCAGTGCTGCAGAACTCCACAGATCCTGTGATTCGATTTGAGCTGCAACACAACGATAAGACAGATTCTAGAGTGTGTGTGTGTGTGTGTGTGTGTGTGTGTGTGTGTGTGTGAGCATGTGAGCATGTGTGTGTGCATGTGTCAGCATCTACACACCCTCTAACCGGCTGTGACACTCCTGCACACAAGCAGACTCTCAGGTGCAAAAAGTGCAGCAGGATTCAAACGTCCGTCAGTTGGTTGTGTTGGGAGACGGCGTCCTGTCTTTCCTCCTCTTCCTCCTCTTCCTCCTCTTCCTCCTCTCTGCCCGCTGCCGCTCTCAGACAGAGAAGAATTTGGGTCAGTGTCAGTTCACATCCCAGTCACATCCCAAAACAAATGCTGGAGGAGGAAGTTAATGTAATAACGCGGCCCTGTGTCACATTAGCTCGTTGTTATTACACCATTTGTTTATCATGTGGCCTTTACCGGCTCCACCGAGCTCCACACATAACAATCACTGTCAGAGAAGAGGAGAGGGAGGAGAAGGAGGAGAGGGAGAAGGAGGAGAGGGAGCACCCTTCTCTCTTCTTCTCCCTCTCCCTGCAGATTGTTGTCTTCCAGTCCGCCAGCCGCCGCCCACCAGTAGGAGCACAGGACCCTCGAGGGGCAGCCAGCACTTTCTGAGAAACGCTCAACGCTTGTGACAGCTTGTTATCAAACCAGCAGCCGAGAGGGAGGGGAGGAAGGAGGGGGAGGGACGACAGGGGAGAGAGGGAAGCACTTCCTCTTTGATGAGCAGAGACGTGGGGTGAGAGAGGAAGGTCAGAGCGTCTGAGAGCGGAGGAGGAATGAGGATGTGAGCAGGGAAGTTGAGGTGAAACCAGAGTGAGAGAAGTTCCACCGGCCTGGCTGCTCCTGAGCTGAATAACAATCAGCTCCTCAGAGAGCTGCAGGAGGTGCT
Source organism: Platichthys flesus (assembly GCF_949316205.1). Taxonomy (NCBI): domain Eukaryota; kingdom Metazoa; phylum Chordata; class Actinopteri; order Pleuronectiformes; family Pleuronectidae; genus Platichthys; species Platichthys flesus. The sequence goes on along the minus strand of NC_084957.1, from coordinate 1,241,215 downwards.
TCAGAGAACTGGACCTGGCTCCAGTTCTCTGAAGCACCTCCTCAGAGAACTGCAGGAGGTGCTTCAGAGAACTGGACCTGGCTGCAGTGTGTGTACGTAAGAACAACACAACATAAGTGAACAAATCAGCTCAGGCTATTAAAGCACCAAATAATTCACCATAGTAACATATCACGTTAATTAAAGATTATGACAGTTGAACTAACCGTGAAGAAGTTTAGTACGTTAGCTATGAATTCACTGTTTTATCCTCCGGACACAGTGGAGCATTAAGCAGCTCAAGGGTTTTCCTCAGGAGTTGGTGGAGACCAAACACGGAGATAAACATAAAATACCTTTAGGTTGATTAAGAGTCACTGTTTCTGTGTTGTCCAGCATCTTACAGCTGTAGAAACACTTCTGGTCCAGATTCTGTCGCCTCCTGAATTCTCACGGTATCTTTCGGCTGTTTCTTCTTCGTTGGTGGAAGAAGCTGCAGCAGGTTTTAGTCTGGTGACATAACGATGCTGCGCTCTGGCCCATTGAGCCTGGAGGACACAGTGTCCTCGTAGTATCTGAATGTCCCTAAAGCAGCAGGAGTCCTCGTCTTCTGGTCTCCATCACTCCGGCCTCCGTCCAGCTGAGCAAACAGCGAGACGCCTCGTTATTAGACCAACGCCTCGTTTGTAATCGTGTTTGTTTGGCAGGTGAAGTCGTGAGAAACGTGCAGCTGTAATCTCAGCAGTTTTGTTATTAACGATGACACTGATTGTGAGAGACGCTCTTGAGTCTGATGGATGTTTGTACATCTGGAAACTGACACATCTGGATCTGTGATGCGTTTCCTGCTCAGTGTTTGTGCGACAGATTGTGTTGTCTGTGTAGTCAGTGTTTGCGTTGAAGTGGGAGCAGCCGTTACGACTCCTGATATTTATCAGCCCCCCCACCAACAGGACGTCCTCTCTCATCCCACCCTCTTCCTGCCCCCCCTTCTATACACAACATCTAGCTGCTGCTGTTCACTCTTCTGGTACCAGTTCAGTTCTTGTTGTAAACGTGTGTGTGATGTTGTGTTCGATTCCTCCTCATTAGTGCGTTATAGCTCATCATTAGCTTTTTGTAAACAGGTGCAGAGTGAAGTTATAAAACTCTGCCTTCATCCTACCTGGTTTATCTGGTTCATCTCTCTCTACTCTGCTGTCTGTGTCACATCTGTCCATTTCACTCCATCGTGTGATTACTGGTCGATATCACTCCTCGGTCAGCCAATCAGTGTCTCCGAGCTGAGGACACAAGACGGTGAGGGGGGGGGGGGGGGGCTCTGGATCAATACGGAGCCTTTAGGCCCCGACTCGAGTGTCTCTCTTGTCCATCAGCTGCTTTTGAATCTTCAGTTCCTTCACACGCTGACAGGGTTTAACATCCGAGCATCTTCAGAGACAGAGCAGCTGTTGTTGTGATTTATTAACGAATAAAGTGAAAAACTGAAATCATTTTTTATTTACGACGACTCAACAGAATATAAGATGAAGACAAACTTCTGAATGTTGATTCAGTCACATATTTAGGATTCAGGCCGTTTCCTCTCGGAGTCTGAAGCTTTGTGTTTGTTCCACAGTTTCCTCTGATCTGTTAGTTCTGGTTTCACTAAAGAATTTAGTTTGACATACGTACGTCCTGTCGTCATCACCGACGTGGGCGGAGTCTATTTCGTGCTTCCTCTTCTTCTTCTTCTACTGTTCTAATTGTTCTTATTCTGTCTCTACTTCCTGTGATTGGTCCAAAAGTCCAAACTCTCCAAACAAGTGTTTTCACTGCAAATGAACAGACCCAGGTTCAGTTTGATCCAGACCCAGAACCCCTCTTCTGGTCTGAGGAACCTGGTCCCTCTCTCACTGCAGCTTCTGGTTCAGTTGAGACGAAGCATCTCAAAGAGTTCTGGACTCTAAACAAGTTCCTGTCCAGGTCCTCACAGAGAACAGGCTGTATTTAGACGTATCAGTGTGACACTGGAAATAGACTGTGTGTTATTTTCTCTGCCCCCCCCCCCCCCGTCCTGCACACAGACACTCACACACAGACTGACACAGACACGCACAGCGACACTCACACAGAGTACACAAATGTTCCTGCCAAGTGGCTCCATCTTCACAATTACTGTTGTCAAGGAAACTGTGTCTGTCTCTACTGCTTGTTCCTGCAGAGGATGAGTGTGTGTGTGTGTGTGTGTGTGTGAGTGTGTGTGTGCATGTGTGTGTGTGTGTGTTTACTGAGCTTTGATTCTGCACTATAAGCTTCCAGCACCTTCAGGTCAAACTGTAGAACAACAAACCGTACGTCCAGGATCTCAGTCGATAAACATCCAGTCACATTCATCTCCTTGTTTCTGTGGAACGTCTCAGAGGAACCAGACAACCAGGTCCACCTGAGCCTGAAGGGACAGTGGAGGAGACGGACAGAGGACAGACAGTAAACACAGAGATGAGGGACAAATACAGCTGGAGAAGGAAGAGACGGACTTACTCACATTATTGAACCGAACATTTCCTTCTTTTAAATAGCGCAGCAGCATCATCTTGTATCTGAAGCAGCCTGGTGTTACTGCAGAGAAGGAGCCAGACGGGTTCTTCAGAGATCCAGAAAGAATCACCAGAGATTCATCAAGTGTTCATGTCTTTTACAGGAAATCTTGTAAAATAAATACAGTGATTTCACTCACTTGAGCCAGAACTCCTCTAAAGCTCCTCTTCTTCTACTCAGTGTATTTAACTGACTCTGCAGATTTAAAGGACTGTTGGGCCAACTCACGACCACATGATACATCTCAGGGGATTTATCCCATGACGATTATTTAATAATACATTTATTATTAATTAATTACTCTCAGGGAAATCTGTAAAAATGTCGAAGCTGTTGGACCCACGCGTGAAGTTTCCTGGTCCATGTCGAATCCTTACAAGAGTAAAAAAGGATGAAACACATCAGTGGAAAATAGACGGAATGTAAAGAAGTTGAATTATTATTCATCTCAGTGAACTTCATGTTTCTCGAGGATTCATCTCTGACAGAAACCTTTTCCTTTGTGCTGCATTTCCTTCTTGTCTCTTTCTTTCTGCTCCTCTGCTCTTCTCACATCATCTCACATCATCTCACATCAGTTCACCTCTTCTCAGATTCACAGCTGCTTCTTTGCAGGTTGAGAATTTGTCGTCTGACGTCGAGTACAATCATCCTCGTTTTCCATTTCTCCTCCTCCTCCTGTCTGATCCCTCCTTAAATGCACATGCACAAAGGGGGGGTGATGAATGCGCCCCAGCGGCGCCTCAGATGACAGGAAGTCTGCGCTTCAAGGCCGCTGCGTCTGTTTGATAAATATCAAGCGTGTCTGTAGGTGAGCGGCTCCGTCAGCCTCCGTCAGCCGAGGAGGGGAAATGATTACGTCTTTGATTCTTTGTGGTTTCTGCTAAAGACCGACCGACCTTTCTCCTCTTCAGAATCTCCACAGAGATGCTCTTCATGGCAGGGGGGGGGGAGGCCGACCTTCAGGGTTCACACTTTAGATAATTGCTCGTTACAGATCTCCACTTCCTGCTCTTGTGTTTCCTGCCCCGCCCCTCATTTGTTGTACCTGTGTCTTATCCTGGTTGTTTTTAAGACACACGTTGCAGCATTGAACCTTCACCTACAGCTCACTTCCTGTCCATGCAAGTGTGTGGGCGAATAGAACTATTGGCTGCACTGCCCCCCCCCCCCCCCTTCCCCCCCATGGACTTCAGTGGTACTGCTCCCTTTCGTCCGCTTCGTCCGAATCCATATTTTTCAGAAGACGTACACAGAGGAAGTGAACTCATCTTTTGTGTCCTCCTGTCTGAGTGGAGGTGGACCACAGGAGAACCCTGAGTCTACAGCGATGAAGACTTTGTTCTGACCCTCGTATTGATCGGATCCTTTCATCACAAGGGAACGACATCTCAATTAATCCAAACAAGGTTCCAGATCAAAGCAGCGTCCAATCAGGAGGCTGCGCTCCTCTGATTGCTCGAGGCACAAACAGGAGAAACAGACAGACGCTCTTTGTTTTCCAAGACAGACGCTGACCTTTGGATCTGAGTGCAGGTAATAGCATCAATTTAACAGGGGGAAGATTTGTGAGCCTCTTCAGTGCTCTCTCTGAAGCCTGGCAGGCGGGGGGGGGGGGGGGGGGGGGGGGGGGGGCTGAAGCTGCGTAATACAGGACAGAATATGCTTCAGTTAATATAAACCCTGTCGGCCTTCACGGAGTTAAGCAGGATTTGGTTGGAGGGAGTCGAAGGTGGAGATGTGGAGCGAAGGAGGGAATTCAGGGCAAAGGCCAGAAAAACATCTGGACAGATGTGGGCGCCTGCTGAGGCTGTGGGCGGCGGCCTCCTGCCGTCTGTGACCGGTCTGTGATCGTCAGGCTCAAGCTTCAGGGCGTGAGCACAAGTTCATGTAGTTTTAGTCCGAGGCTGTTTGATGGAGAAGATATTTAAACAGTGGGATTCCAACGGAGGGAAAGTTCTCTCCTGTTTCGACATGATACTATCAATAAACCCTCTGACAGTTTAATAGAATAACGTTGGTGTGTCTGCAGCGTGAAATCACTTCAGTCCAGTTTCACGCCTCTCGACTTCTTAACCCCAACTGGTGATTGGCTTTCTTTTGTGTGATTTGTGTTATTTAAATATACTTTTATTCTTCTTATTTAAGACGAACACTGAGTTTTTAGCTGCACCGAAAAAAATCTCTCAACAAATAATAATTTACTAGTTTTAACAGAACAATTTGAGCAGGTATTAAAAACTTACTTCCTCCATTATTTAAGACCTTCCAAGAAACTAGAAAAATGACCCATAAAATGACCCTAACTCTAAGATATCATTAAAAAACGTGTGTGAAATAGTAAATAATGTATTATGTGTTCTTCATTGAGTCTCTTGGTGTTTGAGCCTTCCCACCACCGGTTGGACCTCAGCTCTGCTCTTGTGGCCGAATCGGATCAAATCCCTGAATCCAGGTTCTTTGTTCTTTGTACTAAATCCTTCACAGAAGTGTTGAGGCCGTTTGACATGTTAGTGAGTGAGTTCTTACATGAATCACTGTATAAGTGTGTGGTTTGACCAGGATTCCCTGAGTTGCTGCTTGTTGCTCTGCCCTCACGTGATCAGCTGACCCGCTGCTTGTGATTTGAAGAGTTCCTCGGCCTTTGCAAAAATGTGCCCCTCCCCCTGCCCCCCCCCCCTCCCCCCGCCCCCCCTTTCACACAGCTCCTGGACTTGCAGCCAAGTCACTGGGAAAAGGCAAATGTGAGTTGGTTAATCCTGTTTAAAATCCTGATCAGGAGACGCCTGTGCACAAAATGATCCAATAAGAAAATAATTCAAACAAACCAAACATCAGATGAGAAGGAGAAAACTGGATTTTTCTTTTTTTTCTGTTCTTTGGTCTTTATTCTCTGAATAATCCCTTCATTCTTCTCTGAAAGCTTCTTAATCTGGACGCCCTCACACAGGATGAAGTGTTCTTTGTCCTGAAGGTGCAGCACCAAGCGAACTGTCAGAACGTGTGAGAGCTGCACCCGGTGTCTTCAACCCTCACTGAGGAATCATCACTCACATGTCTGTCGTCTGTCTGCAGGGTTGAGTGCAGCCAAGCTGCTGAAGTCTCACGGACTGAACCCTGTGGTGCTGGAGGCCCGGAATCGAGTCGGTGGTCGAACCTTCACTGTAAAGGTACGAGCCCACATCTCAAACACACTCATATAAATAACAAGTTCAGTTTGAAGTCTGTGTCTGAACCTCAAGTAAAACAGTCGAGTTCCCTGTGAGTCCAGATCCTCCACAACCAGCTCCTGGAGACTCGTGGTTAATAGAAGTTTAATACTTTAAAAACAAACTTTACCTCCAGATGTTGATTCTGATCTCTGAAGTCGTGTCTGTGATGTAATGAGACAGTGAAGTCAACTGTCGACTCATTTCCTGTCGTTGTGACCGAAGAAAGACGATTGTTATTTTACAATATTTCACATTTGACACATAGAGTTTTGTGTTATCTGCATAGAGATGGGATTTAATAGTGTTAATGGTTGATCACCCCTGTGGTCAACTCACTTGTGAAACCTGTAGTGGACCCAGGACAGATCCGTGTGGTACGCCATGAGGAGAATCTGCTCTTTGAGATGCGTAACTTTAAAATGAGACAAATAAAGTTGCACTCTGGTTGACAGGACTTCATTGAGCTAAGGGCTGTGTCTTAAACTCCATCCGATCCCTCAGCCAATCAATGAGCCCCATTTAGCACCAATAGTTAAGAGATACAGTTCATTCACATCTTCACACCTAACGTCTTACTGTTAAAACTAAATTGATGTGATGTGATGTCATCTTCTTGGTGTTTGTCTCTTGTGTGTTTTTCAGAATAAGGAGACGAAGTGGGTGGATCTGGGCGGAGCTTACATTGGACCGACTCAGAACCGCATCCTCCGATTGGCCAAAGAATACAACGTACAGACGTACAAAGTCAACGAGCAGGAGAGACTGGTGCATTATGTTGAAGTGAGTGTCCCGGCGTCTTTGTGGACAGATTCATACACACGTGTCCTTCAGTGTTTCCAGTTGAAGCTGGAAACCAGTTCACAAGCATGTGGTGTTTCTAATATTCAGCCTCCTCCATTCAGCCGAGGAATTTGGGGGTGTGGCAAAATATAGAACCTGTCAGTTTAATGCAGCACAATGTAAAATGACTTGTGAACCAGATGTGACACGAGTCTCCCACGGCTGAGACCGGAATTCACCCGGCAGCTCCTCTGACTCGGAGGTAGCTTCGAGTGCGCCTGTGATTCCTGACGTCTGCTGAGCAGCATTAGTCCCTGCAGATGCTAATCTCTGCCGGGGGGGCTTCGGTAATGCACTTCCTCTTTCCCCCGAGTGGCTGAAAGGAGAGTGAGAGCAAACAAAGAGGAAGAAACAAGGAGAGGCTGAGGCCATGGTTCTTTGTTCTGCTTGCTCTTTGCTTCATATCTCATTAGTGTGTCGTTAACACAGTCGTGTTCTTACCTGATTTGATTTGCTGCTGCTGCCATGAACCCCCGACTGTAAACCACTGCCCAGTGTGTGTGTGTGTGTGTGTGTGTGTGTGTGTGTGTGTGTGTGTGTGTGTGTGTGTGTGTGTGTGTGTGTGTGTGTGTGTGTGTGTGTGTGTGTGTGTGTGTGTGTGTGTGTGTGTGAGCTCTTATCATCTTATCTCTTTCTAGGCTTTGTTCACGTCAGTAAATCTCTTCTCCAGAGCTGGACTCTGAGCCTGTGGCCGGGGGTTGTGCTCACAAACTCACACGTACAGATACTTCACTGAATTTCATAGGAAGCTGTTTGTGATGTGGAGTTCTCTCACTTCCTGTTCATGAGGAGGAGGACGTGGAACTACTTCCCACAACCAGGAATCTGCATCACAGAGTTCATTTAAAGACTTAAACATCAATCCAGGTCTCAGGCACCAGGAGGTTCATATCAGATCCTTTAGGTCCCGTCAGTCACAACATGGAGCCTCCAGGACTCGGACTCCACTTCCCACAGAAGCTTGGATCAGACAGACACGTGGTTGAAGGTGGACCTGAGTCGACATCTTCACGTCTCAGAAGGTTGTGAGGTGTTAGCAGCTCGTTCAGTTTCCTGCTGACGGAGAGCAGCTCTGTCTTCTGTTGCCAAGCAGGCTGCCAAAATATTTCCCTCTGTGGAATGTGTCAGCTGCCCAGAGCTTCACGCCGCCTCCGGCTGCTTCTCACATGCATCCTGCTGCCGCCCTTTACCCATGATGCACCTGCACCCCACGGTCCATGGAGGGGAAGATGTGATTCATCCGACCAGGGCACGTTCTCCCATGTCTTCATGGTTTTCAGCAGATTGTGCTTCAGTCGTTTATCTGGACTCAACTTCGCCGACAATCACACGCTTCAAGTTGAGTTTTGGGTCTTTGGAGGCGGGGCCAGTGGCTGATGCCCCCGTCCTAGTAGCGTGGTTTTTACGTGTCCAAGTTTTTGGGACTAAATCCTCGTCATACATGTACATGTGTGAGCCCGTGACCCCGTGACCCCGTGACCTGTGATTCAGCGCTGATGTAACACTGACCTGCTCCTGCACAGCCTGACCAACACAATGAATCTGAGGTTCAGAGACTTTTAATCGGACGGAGGCGTCAGAGCTCTGAATCCATCCAGCTGGTGTGAGTGCGTCTCCTTAGCTACTATCTGAGCAAGATCCACTCAAAGACCTGATGTTCACACACACACACACACACACAAAACACACACACACACACACACACACACACAGAAGCATGCGTGCCACTCGTAGCTTCCTGGCTGGTTTCCATGGCAGCATGCCTCATCGAAAGCTGCTCAGTCCTATCAGTGTCAGCCGGCATATCTGTGTGTGTGTCTGTGTGTGTCTGTGTGTGTGCATTGATGCGTTTGTGTGCACACATGCAGTTGGTGTGGGGGGTGGGGGGTCGGGGGGGTGAGGTGAGGCCTGTGTTCACTGCTGCTGAACTAGACTCTGCAATAAATACTGTGCTAATCTTAAATCTGTCTCACACCAAAGCCTGGTGATATTCACATCCTTTAAATTTGCCCCAAATCCAAAAAATATAAAAATATAATAAATAATAAGCCCTCGTTAAATAAACACCTACATGGACAGAAATATATATATATATATATATATATATATATGAATATTTTCATCCATGTAAATGTCCTGCATGTCCTGCTGCTGTGAACATTCACCTGTTCACCAGCTGAGGACAACTGCAAGTGAAAATTGTCCCAAACTAGGACACCATAAGACACAAGGAGAGACAGACCTCAACATACTGAGTCCACAGCCGTGGTCTTCATAGATCAATCTCCAGTTATTGATTAACTGGCTAATTGTCTGATATGTGGAGGAACCCAAGGTCACATTGATCTGAACCACTTAATACATGCAGACACAAGCACCTAATAGAAGATTTAACTGTTCAGCTCCTCCCAACCTTCAACACACTGATTGGACGTTAATATTTTCTAACGTTGATAAAACCTCAGAATCTGATTCTCAACACGTTCCCCAGCTTCACTTCACCAGACGCTGCCTCCGCCTCTCAGATGGAAACGCAGGGTGTTGAACTTCTCTGGACAGACGTCCCTATGGAAGACATGTAGCCTGATCTGAGGAGGAGCTGGAGGAGCTGGAGACACAGTGAAGCAGCGTGTGTCCTGAGCCATTGTGTGATTAGGGCTAGCTTTCAACCGAGCCGCGGAGCTAATCAGCTTTTCTGTGGCAGATTGTAATCCAAAGGGCCGGTGCTGGCTTCCCTTATCACTCATCTGCAGCTCTCGGGTTTATTAATGGGGCATCACTATCAGAGATGTGGAAACAGACTTCGATCCAACACTGGACCTGGTTATCAGACCCTGAGACGCCGAGGACCTGGCGTCCTCACGTCCTCACGAGGAGGAGTGTCGGCTGCTGACGGAGGAGACCTGCACCACGGACGTTTAGAATGAAAGACTTTTAGTCACAGGTCACCTGAAATGAGAGGGAGGTGAAAGTCAAGAAGAAACTATTGGTCCCAGACGTCTCGGCTTCACTTTTGGGAGTGGTCATGTCGTCCATCTTGAATCAGGGTCTACGGCTCGGATTAATCAGCATGAGGCTGCAGGGGGCGCTGTTACTCACAGCCTTTGCTTTAAGTCTCTCCTGTGTTTTCATCCAGACTCAGACGAAGCAGATCAGATGAAGCAGGAACTAGATTTATGACAGATTCCTCAGTGAAGCTTCAGTTCTCTGCAGTGAGCTTCAGTCTCAGGATCATGATGAAAACATGAGTTTCAGTTTCTTACAGATTTGCTGATGAGCAGCTTCAACACTTTATAAGACGACGGGTCTGAGGTTTGAAAACATCGTCCATTCTTCAGCACAGTGACTCGTGTTCATCCAGTGAAGCTGAGTCGCTGAAGTGGACGCAGATGCTGCTGCTCACACCCCCCCCACACACACACACAGACACACACAGACACCTCCCCCGTCCTCCTCGGCGTCTCCCTGCTGACAGACATGAGTTTCAGTTCGATAAGAAGCAAACTGAACGATTCATTAGAAGTAAAGTCCGTCGGGCTGAGGTGACATTTGTCAGATAACGAGACGCCGCCGAGCAGCAGGCGTCTGATTGGTCGAGGGACAGTGTGGTGATGGTGACGGAGGTTACATCAAACCTGGTTTCTTCTTCTCGTCCTTACAAACACAGATGTGGTCGATTCCTGATGGACCAATCGAAACCAGGAACAAACCATCTTTTATTTTAATACTTGAGTATTAACGCACGTCTCATTCACAAACTTATTAATAGAACCATTTATTGAAATTAGATGTTTTCAATCTTTTTTGAAATGATGAAAACTGAAACACAACACAAAACATCTTGTAAAACCTTTGTTTGTAATATGGTGACAAAATATTAAAATTCATCTAAATTGGTCAAGGTTAGATAACCCCTTCTTGTTGGTGAGCTAGAGACAGAAGCTGTGTCTCCATTGAGTGTCCTCTGTCTGGACTTTAGAGGATTTCTGTGATGGCTGTCCCCAGCTCGTCCCGTCCTCCTGCTGGTGTCTAGAGAGTTTGAATCCCCCGTCCTGTAGAAACATCTGAGCTGTCAGCTGTTTGAACTGATTGAAGAGAAGGACGTATATCATACAGAGTCACAGCTGGAGACTGAGCCCAGACCACAGAATGAGAGTGATTCCAGAGAGTCTGTGGCTCTGGGCCTGCAGCCACACACACACAGTCACACACACACAGACACACACTCTGTTTAATGGGCTTTAAAAGAAAGCATCTGAATGTGGGACACGTCCTCCTGCAGAGACGGTCATGCTTGAACAAACTGGTGTCGTCCGTTATGTGAAGTGATCGACAGTAAAAAGAAAAGGTTCTGGATCGAGGACGTCTTGGAACCACAGAGTTTATCTCAGGTGAAGAACCTGGAACCACAGAGTTTATCTCAGGTGAAGAACCTGGAACCACAGAGTTTATCTCAGATGAAGAACCTGGAACCACAGAGTTTATCTCAGGTGAAGAACCTGGAACCACAGAGTTTATCTCAGGTGAAGAACTTGGAACCACAGAGTTTATCTCAGGTGAAGAACCTGGAACCACAGAGTTTATCTCAGGTGAAGAACCTGGAACCACAGAGTTTATCTCAGATGAAGAACCTGGAACCACAGAGTTTATCTCAGGTGAAGAACCTGGAACCACAGAGTTTATCTCAGGTGAAGAACTTGGAACCACAGAGTTTATCTCAGGTGAAGAACCTGGAACCACAGAGTTTATCTCAGGTGAAGAACCTGGAACCACAGAGTTTATCTCAGGTGAAGAACCTGGAACCACAGAGTTTATCTCAGGTGAAGAACCTGGAACCACAGAGTTTATCTCAGGTGAAGAACACGTGGACGTGAGAATCCATGAGAAGCTTTAACGCTGACTCATGGTTTCATGGTGATGCAGGAGGAGCTGCTCCCTCAGAGCCTGACACATAATATATTATCAGTTTATATGAGACATGTCGCCATCTGCATATTTAATCTGCTGAACACTTTCATTTCCAGAATAAACAATACAAATAAGCTGTTTTTATATTGATATTAAAACATAAGTTTAACTCAACTAAATATTATGGTTAAACTGTAAAGTATCAAACTTCATTTGCATTTCTTTGTCATAAGGATTTGATTTTAAGAATATTTATATCGGCCGATTGCAAAACAATCTGTCTCTACTTTGAGTTTTTAGATGAAAAATATTGATTTATCTTGAAAAAATTAAGGTTCCAAGAAACCTGAGTGGAACCAGTTCAACAACCAGTTAAAGAACCAGTTCAATAAACCTTCTATGAGCTCTGGTTCTGTGTTCATCTCTGTTGTGTAATCTGCTGAGTTGACATTAATGACCTTGATCCCAGTGAAGTTAATCAGTCGTGAGATTGAGCAACCGATCCAGAGTCCGTCTCATAAAGTGTGGACGCTCGTATCAGGTGTAATGAGTCTGAATCAGAACGTGTTGCACAACCGAGTCGGTTCATTCTACTGACAACCTTACATACATGTAGTACATGTGAACAGTCTGAGGAACACGTGAATATAAAGTTTAAACATTTAATACAAGAGGCTCAAGGATGAAGAATTTATGTTTGAAGAGCAGAGACCTCGAAAAACGTTAGATCTCTGCATGTTTAAGAAAGAGGGGAATACTTCTTATATCTGAATGAGTTATGTTTCAGGTCAGATGATGATGCTGATGATGCTGATGATGATGATGATGATGATGATGATGATGATGATGATAATGATGATGCTGTGTGTTGAACAGGGAAAGTCGTACCCGTTCAGAGGCTCCCTCCCTCCCACCTGGAACCCCATCGCCCTGCTGGACTTCAACAACCTGTTCAGGACGATGGACGAGATGGGCAAAGAGGTGAAGTTCTTCTGTTTTTCTTTTCCTCTCCTTGACTTGGTCTTTTCTGTAATATGTAATATGTAATATGTTGTGTTTCAGATTCCCAGGGAGGCTCCGTGGAGAGCTCCTCACGCGGAGGAGTGGGACAAGATGTCCATGCTGCAGCTCTTTGAGAAGATCTGCTGGACCAGGTAACACGAACCCAGAGAGAGAGTCAGCAGATGTTTAGATGGTAGAAGGTTCCAGCTCTGATTCTCAGCTCCTCTCTCTTCTCAGTTCCGTTCGACGCTTCGCCACATTGTTCGTGAACGTGAACGTGACGTCTGAGCCCCACGAGGTGTCGGCGCTGTGGTTCCTGTGGTACGTGAAGCAGTGCGGAGGAACCATGAGGATCTTCTCCGTCTCTAACGGGGGACAGGTGGGTCGCTGCTGAGGCGTGTTCTTCACTTTCCATGAAACTGAGACAAACAATCATCTCTAATCCAACAGGACAAGTTCAGACTCAGCGTGTTCATGTTGATTTAGCTCCTGACTTCCAGTGACTGGTAGGAGAATTCCTCCCACAATGCAGCAGTGGAATGCACTTAGAACACAGAGACACTAACCATCTGGAAAAGGTCACCGTCTGTTTCATTCTGCGTTCAGAGCTTAGCAGAACTTCTCCCTCCCTCGCTCCGCTCTGTCGTTCAGCTGTCGTCAGTCTGAGCTTCTCCAGAGTAAACTCTCCCTGTGGTTCAGGGAACGTTCAGAGGAACAATGGAGGCTGGGTTCAGGAGGAATCCACAGAACGTTATCAGCTTCTCTCCTAAATGTAGTTTTAGTCTCCTTGAGGAGTCAGGATCAGACTGGATTGAAGAGATCTAACCTGTGAGAGTAGATCAGAAAACCAGAGATCAGATCCATCTGTGGTTGAACCTCAACATGCTGACCCCCCCCCCCCCCGTCTCCATCCTCCTGCAGGAGAGGAAGTTCGTGGGCGGCTCCAATCAGATCAGCGAGTTCATGGCGAGGGAGCTGGGGGACGGCGTGAAGCTGGAGTCTCCGGTTTACAGGATCGACCAGAGTGGAGACCAGGTGGTGGTGGAGACGCTGGACAAGCTAACCTACACGGTAACAAGACGAGCACGTGATGACACCACTGCAGCTGCACATTATGATTATATAATAACAATAAAGAATTCTGTTTTATTCATAACATCCAAAAGCTCCTTAAACCGACTGTGTGTGACAGATAACTGTGATGTGTTTGGATCTTTTCCTCTTTTCAAACTTCTGGGGCTTTGTGTCATATTGACAGTGACATAAAGAAATGATTAATAAACCATGAGGCTCCTCTAGTGCTGCTCTGTGCTGCCACCTGCTGGTTTCTAGCTAACCTGCCCCACACTTTCTTTCTCCATTCATCTCTCTCTCTCTCTTTTCTCTCGTCTTTTATTCTCAGGCCAAGTACGTGGTCGTGGCGACGCCCCCCAGCCTGAACCTGAAGATGCACTTTAACCCCGAGCTGCCGCCGCTCAGGAACCAGCTGATCCACCGCGTCCCCATGGGCTCCGTCATCAAGTGCATGGTCTACTACAAGGAGAACTTCTGGAGGAAGAAGGGTACGAAGGGGGGGGGGGAACAGCCTGAGGTTATAAAGAGAACAGCAACACATACGTTCAATCTGACAACTTCCTGTTTCCACACGGAAGATTCCTTTTCACATAACTTCATATTATACCCTTATGGAAGTGTTTCATGTTTGGCAGATTTCCCTGTCCATCACAAACCTTGTTTTTTCACGCTTGCTTATATGTGTGTGTGTGTGTGTGTGTGTGTGTGTGTGTGTGTGTGTGTGTGTCCAGGATTCTGCGGCACCATGGTGATCGAGGAGGAGGACGCTCCCATTGGCCTGACGCTGGACGACACAAAGCCCGATGGGAGTGTCCCTGCGATCATGGGGTGAAGACAGAGATTGAGACAGTGACACTGATCATGTGACTGTGACTAACATGAAGGTTGATTGTTTGAAAAGCAGGAGGAACCGGAAGGAAGTGAATCTGTGGTTTAACTTCAGATTTCTCTCTTGTGATGTCACAGTTTCCTGCTGAGGAAAAACTCAATAAAACATTAATTTAGTTTTTAGATCGGACTCTAACTTCAGAGACGAGAGACAAATCATTTCTCTAGATGCAGCTGTGTGTCCTTTGTCATAATGTGTTTGTGTTGTGTTCACAATGTGTGTGTGTATGTGTTTGTTCACTTCTTCCTTCTCACGTATCACTGTTTCCTCTCTGCGGCTCCTTCAGGTTCATCCTGGCCCGTAAGTGCAGGAAACTGTCCGGACTGACCAAGGAGGAGAGGTGGGTCCCTCAGCGGAGACAGAACCTTCACACTGTCCCTCAGCGGAGACAGAACCTTCACACTGTCCCTCAGCGGAGACAGAACCTTCACACTGTCCCTGGGAGGAGACAGATCATTGACACTGTCCCAGCTGCAGGATCCGTCTAATCCAGACTGTTGTTGCTGTTTTCAGGCTGAAGAAGATCTGTGAGATCTACGCCCGGGTGCTGGACTCGGAGGAGGCTCTGCATGTGAGTTCCTCCTCAGACTGGACCTCACTGGTTTCTGAGCGTCACAGACTCCATGTTCTCCTGGAGAACTCCCACTCGGAGATGGGTTTGGTTCTGACCCGCGTCCACAGGGAGACGTCCAGTGGAGCAGCGTGGCTCATTATTCAACCTTTACTTATTTCCTGAGTGTTCACTCTTGGATCCCGACCCAGAGTGAACACACGCTCGAACCCTCATGTGTGGTCCTGTGTGTTTCAGCCGGTTCACTACGAGGAGAAGAACTGGTGTGAGGAGGAATATTCTGGAGGCTGCTACACAGCTTACTTCCCCCCAGGGATCCTCACCCAGTACGGGAAGTAAGTCTCCACCACGTCGGCATCCGTCCTGTCGTCCTGCAAACAAACAAACAAACAAACAAACAAACAAACAAACAAACAAACAGGGATGAAACTCACTGTCAGTGAATCACAGATGAGCTGTAGTTCCTCATGTCTCCTGCAGGGTGCTGAGGGAGCCGGTGGGCCGGTTGTACTTCGCTGGGACGGAGACGGCCACAGAGTGGAGCGGCTACATGGAGGGGGCGGTGCAGGCCGGAGAGAGAGCGGCCAGAGAGGTGAGGGCGACCAAGACCATGACCACGACCAAAACCAAGACCACGACCAAGACCACAACAAAGACCACGACCTCGACCTCGACCACGACCACTAAAGAGACCAGGAGATCTGCTCGTAGTTAGAGTGCAGACGGGAGGAGGAGGTGGGAGGAGTCTCACCTCCTTCCACCTCCAACCTCTGTAGTTTGACAATAAGAAACAAGTTTAATATTCACCAGTTTCTTCATTACAAGTTGATTCATGACTTATTGTCCCTCACATGTGGGACCAGACCATCTTTAAAACCTCTATAGAACTTAATACCCTCACTAATTAATTCAATAATGAAATGATGAAAGTTGTTTTTAGAGACATTTCTCAGTGTCTTCTCGACTCGTCGACGACTGGTCTTCATGTCGTTGATTCTGTGGAATTGAACGTTGTCTTCTCCACTCGTCTCTCGTCCTCCTGTCTGTTGCAGGTCCTGTGTGTGATGGGGAGAATCCAGCAGAGTGAGATCTGGCAGCCGGAGCCTGAGAGTGTGGTGAGACAGACATTCTACAGATTTACAGGAAGTGAAAACCTGGAAGAACGTGTCTCACACTCGTGTCCGTCCTCCGACAGGAAGTTCCCGCTCTGCCCTTCGTCACCTCCTTCCTGGAGAGGAACCTGCCGTCGGTCGGGGGCCTCCTCAAGCTCACCGGAGTCTCCGCCCTCCTGACGGTGGCCACGGCAGCGGGCCTCGTGGCCTACAAGAAGGGTCTCCTCCCCCGGAGCTAGAGGGCTGGGGGGAGGGAGGGGGGGCAGATCTCAACAGACACTGTACTCGAGTTCTTCTAGTGCACCGCTCCATGTGCAGAGTGGTGACCTGTAGGGTTAGGATGTTATCTGAGAAACGCCCGGTCGTATCACAGCCTGTTGAGCTCAAGCACCGTCGAGCACAAACGAGAGAGAAACAGAAAAGATTAAACGTAAAGAGACGAGAGAAGAAGACTCGAGCTCGTCAGCCAATCAGAATGAAACAATGAAACTAATGAAGAAAACAAATCAAATGAGAAATAGACATATAACATATATATATATATATATATAATGATTAATGTTCCACACATTGCCAATGATATTCCCATTGATCACATCAGAGTGTATTATCTCTGTGTGTGTTTGTGTGAGTGAGTGAGTGTGTCCGTGTGTGTGTGTGTGTTTAATTACCTCTGATGATTTTCGGTGCTGATCCACTCACGTCACGTTCAAACACTTGTTTTCACGAAATTAAAAACCCCAGCAGAGGATAAAGATGAAGTGATATTTTTATTTGTATTGTTTTTATTGTGAACTCAGAAGCTGATTCATCTCAGAATCGTCCTCTCAGAGATTCAGTGTTTTCAGACGATGTTGATTTGACATCAGATCCTCGTTTGTGCTGCTTCAGTAAAAACTCCATAAAAATCCCGACTGCGTCAAAGTGAGTCCGAGTGAAGCCTCGTGAATTTGTGCAGATTTGTGACGTGTGAACCGAAGTGACCTGTGCAGCTGTTTGTATTTTAATGTTGGAGCGACTCCATGAAATCCACTTCCTGTAAACATCACTTAACATCTGAACGCTCCTCAACCTGAAGGAACTTTGACTCTTTGAAACAGAAATACTAGAATTAATAAAACTAAACTTAATTTACTTTCTAGTTTGAGTTAGAAAGGGAAAAGAGACATTAATACTTTAAACTAAACTTTACAGCTGATGGACAAACAAATGTTATATTATTATAACATGAAAACGAGGTTCTATCCACGTTGTTAGAATTTGAAACATGAGTGAGTTTTTACATCTGTTGTGAAGGTCGTTCTGTGTTCGAGAGAATCCTCTGTTCCAAAGATGTGTGTGTTTGTGTGTCTGTTAGTGTTTGTGTGTAATCTGTTGTGCCTTAATAGAAGTCCTGGTGTTTTTCGTGTTTCCTCTCAAGTGCCTGTGTGACTCTGACACTCTCCGCCCTTTGCTCCTCCCCCTCCTTGTCCCGCCTGCACTGGAGGTCAGAGGTCAGATCGACCAGGTTGCTGGTTTAAAACCTGTTTTACCGGAGTTGTGTTGTCACTGTTAACGTGACTCTGGTGGATCCAGGTGTGTGAACAAACTAAATAAAGATGGACGCGACGTCTCCACTAAAATATCTACGATGCAAACGATGACGTCATGTGAAGTTTAGTGGAGTTACATCATCGAGACCACGCCCACTTCGTCCAACCATGGCAGAAAATACACAAAATATTCTCACAAAATAAAATCTACAATGCTACTTTCAAAATGACTTTAGAAAATTAAAGTTTCTTTAAACGATTACAGAAAACTTTTTTGCCATGCAGCTACTGTCTCTCACCAGTAGGGGGTGCTCTAGCCCCACGTCTCAGCTGTCAATCATCGTGTTTTTATTATTATTAAAACCAAACTGATCAGAAAATCTGAAGAACGGCCTGAAATGAAAGAAACCATCTTTAACAAACAATTATTCAACGTCTACTTTGATTTATTTTAATGTTTGGTCCATGTCCCATCGGCTAACATGGAGGAAGTCGGGGCTTGTAATCAAAACGGTGTCGTCTGTGATCAGATTGTTGAATTTGTCGAGCTGTGATCTCCAGTGTGTGTGTGTGTGTGTGTCTTGTGTTGGCAGTGTGTCTCTGTCTCTGTTGTTGTGCGATGACCTCATGTCAGCTGTTTTACCCCCTCGCCTCTTTTTCTACTGGTTTTCTTCTCACAGGAGCAGAAGCAGACGTCCTGAACCACAGAACTAGAACTAGAGAACTCTTACAGAACTTGTACAGAACTTGTACAGAACTCGTAGAGAACTCGTACAGAACTCGTACAGAACTCGTAAAGAACTCGTACAGAACAGAACCTACGTCTCGTGTGTGTAATCGTCCTCCGGCCCTTGTGTCTTTCTGTGTAATTGAACCTCTTGATTCTTCCTGTGTCTTGTTGATGTCTATGATTCCTCAAACAAAGCTGGTGATATTTAAAGAAAGAAATGTGAAATAAATCTTTTCCTCGTATGAAACTGTTCCTGTGTGAGGTTTTTATTTGTGTAATAATCCAGAGATTTCAGAGTAAAAGTCCCTGAGTCTGTTTCAAGTTTCCTGTGACTTATGCTTTTTGAAAAAAAAATTGAGACATAAGAAAAATATTACTACATTTATTTTTGATTGATTGATTGAAAACCTGAATTTGAATCTGAGCTTTGAAATAACACAAACAATTAAAGCAGAGACAAGTAGAAACAGAACTTTTCTCTCTGAGATGTTTTTCTTCTCGTTACATCTGGTTTGTCACAGAGGAAATGATCCATGTGTTTGACTCATAGACTGAATATCAATCAATCAATCAAATTTTATTTGTATAGCCCATATTCACAAATTACAATTCATCTCATAGGGCTTTAACAGGGTGTGACATCCTCTGTCCTTAACCCTCAGCAAGAGTCAGGACAAACTACAAAAAACCCTTTTAACAGGGTAAAAATATTTAGAAACCTCAGAGAGAGCCACATGTGAGGGATCCCTCTCCCAGGACGGACAGAAGTGCAATAGATGCCACGTGCAGGAGAACATCATCAATAATCAAAGTCTCTAGCAGCATTGATGAAGCACAGTCCATGCTCAGCAACCATCTAGACCACGATCCACCATCCAGACCAGACGCCACTTCAGTCCTCAGTCACCGTCCATCGCCGCCCACCAGGAGGACCCATCACAAGCCACCACCGCGGTCCTGGTCCACTGCCCGTGCCCAATGCCAACGCGACACAGGGTCCGCCACCAGCACCACGATCAGCCCATAGGACTCAGAAACCTCCACACTGGATCCAACACCGTGACCCCCGGTGCGCGATCAACAAACCGTAATCCATGGTGCGGCCACAGAGGCCCTGGATCTGCGGGTGATAAAGCAAAGGGATTCCGGGGAAGGGGGATAGGGATGGAGAAGAGGAAGGAGAAGCTGGAAAGAGAAGCTCCGTGTGTCATGTGTCATAAAATAGAACAAGTAACGTTCTGGCGCACTAATTAGCTCTAACTATAAGCTTTATCAAAAAGGAAGGTTTTGAGTCTACTCTTACACAAACAGATGGTGTCTGCCTCCCGAACTGAAAGTGGTAGATTATTCCACAGCCGAGGGGCTTGATGGCTGAAAGCTCTGGCTCCTACTCTACTTTTAGAGAATTTAGGGACGACAAGTAGGCTTGAATTCTGGGAGCGGAGTGCTCTAGTGGGTTGATAAGGTACTAACAGCTCTTTAAGGTATAAAGGCGCTATATTATTAAGGGCCTTGAATGTGAGGAGGAGAATTTTAAATTCTATTCTAGATTTAACTGGAAGCCAGTGTAGCGATGCTAATATTGGAGAAATGTGCTCTCCTCTCTTTGTTCTCGTCAGGACACGTGCTGCAGCATTTTGGACAAGCTGTAGAGTCTTTAACGACTTCCTGCTGGAGCCTGATAATAATGAATTACAATAGTCCAGTCTCGATGTAACAAAGGCGTGGACTAGTTTTTCTGCACCATTTTGTGAAAGGACATGTGTAATTTTTGAAATATTACGCAAGTGGAAAAAAGCGGTCCTAGAAATTAGTTTTAAGTGACTATTAAAGGATAAATCAGGATCGAAGATCACTCCCAAGTTCCTGACTGTTTCATTGGAAGCAAGGGCAATGTCGTCTAGCGCAGCTATATCATTAGATAATGCATCTCTAAGGTGTTTGGGGCCAAGTATTATAACCTCTGTTTTGTCTGAGTTTAATAAGAGAAACTCTCGGGTCATCCAGGTTTTTATGTCCTTGAGACATGTTCGAAGTTTAGTTAATTGATTACTTGATCAGGTTTTATTGACAAATATAACTGGGTGTCATCCGCATAGCAGTGGAAATTTACCGAGTGTGTCCTGATAATGTTTCCTAGTGGAAGCATATATAATGAGAATAAAATTGGGCCGAGCACAGAGCCCTGTGGAACACCATGATTAACTTTGGTGCGCACAGATGACTCATCATTAATTTGCACAAATTGGGAGCGATCAGAAAAATACGATTTAAACCAGTTAAGGGCGGTTCCATTAATGTTAATTAACTGTTTTAGTCTTTGTAATAAAATTTGATGGTCAATTGTGTCGAATGCTGCACTGAGATCTAACAGAACGAGGACAGACACAAGTCCCTGATCTGAGGCTATTAAAAGGTCATTAGTGACTTTTGCCAAGGCTGTCTCTGTACTGTGATTGGCTCTAAACCCTGATTGAAAGTCTTAATATATATTATTTTCCTGGAGAAACTCACACAGCTGATTGGCTACCACTTTTTCTAAGATTTTAGAAATGAAGGGGAGGTTAGATATTGGTCTGTAATTGGCTAAAACCTCTGGGTCTAGGGTGGGTTTTTTGAGTAGGGGTTTGATGACAGCTATTTTAAAAGACTGTGGTACATAACCTGATGATAATGACAGATTGATAATGTTAAGTAACGAACTATCAATTAGGGGCAGAATTTCTTTAAGTAATTTGGTAGGAATGGGATCTAAGATACAGGTTGTTGGTTTAGAACCTGAGATTAATTTGGTAAACTGATCACGGGTGATCAGAGAGAAGCTGTCTAAGTAATGGGTAGGATTCTCAGCCGTTTCTGAGATCTCTGTTGTTGGGAGGGTATTAGTGCCAATTGAGGGCAGGAGATGGTTGATTTTATTTCTAATAGTTTGAATTTTATCATTAAAAAAGGTCATAAAGATATTGCTATTTAGGGATCGAGGAATACTGGGTTCGGTGGAGGTGTGACTCTCTGTCAGCCTGGCTACAGTGCTGAAGAGAAAAGGCTTTGACTGGGATGTGCTGCTGTTATACTGCAGCGCCACCTGTGGGTCAAAAGTAGAAAAGCCACCACCGCTCTGCACCTGATGCAGAAATGAAAACGTCCCATTTTTAAGTCCAGAGTTTTGATCTTTTGTGTCAAAGACAAAACTCAGATTTTAAACTCAAAAGTGATTTCAATGTGTTGAACTTTGTGTTGAACTGAATCAATTTATTTAATCAATAAACACATATATGTGACTCTTCATAGAGGGTTAATATATTCTGCTTGTGTTGTATCATTTCATTAAACACATTCTTCATGTGACTACACAACATCGGTGTGGAGGGCCATCTAGTGGTGAAGTTACATATTACAACCACCTCCTCTGATTCCTCTGGAGCTCTGTCTCCACTCTGCCTCCCAGCAACAAGGCCCAGTCAGAGCCGCTCTACACACAAGCTGCTGCTGCTTCAGCCTCTGGATCCTCAGGACACAGCTCAGCCTCCGTCCACACACACTGTCCTCTACACACTCAGCTCCTAGAAGATCTCTTCCACCTGTTGAGAGAAGAAGACATCAGTGTCACAGAGACTCACTTCATCAGCTGTGAGTCAGTGATGCAGCTCATCCAGTAGAAAGAGCAGCAGGGACTTCAGTCCTGTTCAGAGGTGGAGCAGCTTCCTCTCTGCTTCATGTTCACGTGTTGGAATGAACACGCTAAGAGCTCAGTGTGTGTCCTCTGCATGTCAAAGTGCAGAGTGGACACCTGAGAGGTGGATTTACTGCTGTTACAGGTGAAGCCATGTTTCACTGTGTGTTGATGAACATCTGCTTCTGACAAACTGGGACCAGAGGAGACAGATGGACCTCAGCAGAGGTTCTGCTCTGTATAAAGAGCTCCTGGTTACCATGTGATGAGGAGAGGCTTCAGTCCCACTGATCTCAGAGCTGTGACAAAGATCCACCTGATCAGTTCTTCACTGATGAAGTGAGAGGACAAACTGTCTCAGATCAGATGAAGACGACAGCGTCTCTGGTCCTCGTGTGAGGACATGTCCAGTAGATCTTTCTGAGTGGCATCTGGTAAAAAATATATTACATGACCACGACATAATAACGTGTGAACGAGATAAAAAACTCGAGGCCACGAGATCTGAATCTGTTGTTTACTAACAAGACGAGTGGAAGACAAGAAGATTCTGGAGGAAGGACACTGTCTCAATGACTCTGAGGACACACACTGTGGTGGAAACCTCTGACATCACTACTCAATAGAAACACATGGACCTGTCTCCAGGAAGCTGACTGAGGTCATCTGGTGTTTTGGGGACAGGATGAGTCTGGAGACATTCAGATGTTCTGGGTGAGTTAGAGATCAACTGAACCAACCAGACGTTGATTTAAACTTCCCTTATCCGTCCCTTTAATGAGAGTGTGCACCATACAACAGTGTAGAGTCACTGTGGTCAGTGGGCGGAGCTTCTATACGGGTTGATCTCCAACTTAACCTGGAGCAGGTTAGCAGTTCATCAGAAGTTACCATGGTGATTGACCTCGTTAAGAAGTGGACGAGCTTCGTAGAACTGAAAAAACTAAACCTGAAGTTAACCTGAAGTTAACCACAAATCCTGCTTGGTAGCATCTGTGATACTGACCGTGGACTGACTCCAACCGTCTACTGACCTACGAGTCTCCAGTCGACAGGTTGGACTCTGCTGTAGATCAAGCAGCTCCTTCACTGCTGAGTCCTTCAGGTTATTGTAGCTCAGATCCAGTTGTCTCAGATGAGAGGGGTTTGACCTCAGAGCTGAAGCCAGAGAAGAACAGCTGATCTTTGACAGACTGCAGTCCTTCAACCTGGATAAAGGATAAAACTTAACTGTAAATTAATGTTCATGTGTGAAAATAACAGACACATATTCATGTGAGCACAGACTCATAACATGGAAGATAAATATGAATCAGACATGTTGGACTAAAAACGAGTCCTGATTCAGTACAAATAGATTATTTGGACCCGGTCTCTGTCCTGCAGATCACTTTAGGAAATCCAGAACTAAACTCAGTGTTTTAACAAGTAGCTGAACATTTAAAAGTCACAGATTATTAATGAATGGATTCATGTTATGTATGAAGAGGAATTATGTTAAATTTGAAATAAAGGAGATAAATTGTGTATAAATGCTGTTTTAAAGATACAAGATCTACAAAGGTCTGTTAGTGAACTGACCACAGAGTCTCCAGTCGACAGGTTTGATTCTTTAGAAAACCACACAGCTCCTTCACTCCTGAGTCCTTCAGCTTGTTGTAGCTCAGATCCAGTTGTCTAAGATGAGAGGGGTTTGACCTCAGAGCTGAAGCCAGAGAAGAACAGCTGATCTTTGACAGTCTGCAGATCCTCAACCTGGATAAAGAATAAAACTTAACTGTAAATGAATGTTCATGTGTGAAAATAACAGACACATATTCATGTGAGCACAGACTCATAACATGGAAGATAAATATGAAATCAGACATGTTGGACTAAAAAACGAGTCCTGATTCAGTACAAATAGATTATTTGGACCCGGTCTCTGTCCTGCAGATCACTTTAGGAAATCCAGAACGAAACTCAGTGTTTTAACATGTCGCAGAATATTTAAAATGTCACAGAATAATTTATGAATTAATTTAAGTTATGTATGAAGATGAATTATTTTAAATTCAAATTAAACGAGATCAATTGTGTATAAATACTGCTTTTTAGATATGAGATCTACGAAAGTCAGTCAGTGAACTGACGTCAGAGTCTCCAGTCGACAGGTTGGACTCTGTAGAAAACCACACAGCTCCTTCACTCCTGAGTCCTGCAGGTTGTTTTCACTCAGATCCAGTTCTCTCAGATGAGAGGGGTTTGACCTCAGAGTTGAAGCCAGAGAAGAACAGCTGATCTCTGACAGACTGCAGATCCACAACCTGGATGAAGAATAAAACTTAACTGTAAATTAAACTGAGTTCATGTGTGAAAATAATAGACACATATTCATGTCAGCACAGACTCATAACATGGAAGATAAATATGAAATCAGACATGTTGGACTAAAAACGAGTCCTGATTCAGTACAAATAGATTATTTGGACCCGGTCTCTGTCCTGCAGATCAGTTTAGGAAATCCAGAACTAAACTCAGTGTTTTAACAAGTCGCAGAATATTTAAAATGTCACAGAATAATTTATGAATTAATTTAAGTTATGTATGAAGATGAATTATTTTAAATTCAAAATGAATGAGATCAATTGTGCATAATTGCTGTTTTATAGATATGAGATCTACAGAAGTCATTCAGTGAACTGACGTCAGAATCTCCAGTCGACAGGTTGGACTCTTTAGAAAACCACACAGCTCCTTCACTCCTGAGTCCTGCAGGTTGTTTTCACTCAGATCCAGTTGTCTAAGATGAGAGGGATTTGACCTCAGAGCTGAAGCCAGAGAAGAACAGCTGATCTCTGACAGTCTGCAGTGAAACAACCTGGATGAAGAATAAAACTTAACTGTGAATTAAACTGAGTTCATGTGTGAAAAAAACAGACAAATATGCATGTCAGCACAGACTCATAACATGGAAGATAAATATTAAATCAGACATGTTGGACTAAAAACGAGTCCTGATTCAGTACAAATAGATTATTTGGACCCGGTCTCTGTCCTGCAGATCAGTTTAGGAAATCCAGAACTAAACTCAGTGTTTTAACAAGTAGCTGAATATTTAAAATGTCACAGATTAATTTATGAATTAAATTAAGTTATGTATGAAGAGGAATTATGTTAAATTAGAATCAAATGAGATAAATTGTGTATAAATGCTGTTTTAAAGATATGAGATCTACAAAAGTCAGTCAGTGAACTGACCTCAGAGTCTCCAGTCGACAGGTTGGACTCTGTAGAAAACCACACAGCTCCTTCACTCCTGAGTCCTGCAGGTCGTTGTTGAAGCTCAGATCCAGTTCTCTCAGATGAGAGGGGTTTGACCTCAGAGCTGAAGCCAGAGAAGAACAGCTGATCTCTGACAGACTGCAGTGAAACAACCTGGATAAAGAAATATGAATATTAGAATGTGTCCTCCTGTTGTTGTGGATCGTCATCATGTCAACACAGACTCTCAACATGCTGCTGACCTCAGTCCAGTCTGTGACCTGAAGATAAATATCAGATCAGACATGTTGGACCATTGTTTCATTCATCAGCTTCTTCTCTGTGTGTTGGTCACTGAGCAGGTTTGTGTAATTAAACACTGTTTAAAGTAGGGACGGCTCCTGATGTCACTTCCTGTTTGTTTCTATACTTATCAACTGTCCAACGTGTTTCAATAAGAATGTGTCTTATTCTGAAAACCTGAGGAGGACGAGTGCTCGGCCTCAGTCCACATGTTATTTACTGACACTTTCTTAGTGATCAGGAGCAGGTGAGTGCAGGTGAATGGAGTGGATGAGGTGGACGTGACTGACAGGCTGGGTGAGTGACAGATGACTGAGGGACAGTGAGCAGAGCAGAACTGAGACAATTTAAATAAATAATGACCCAATAAGAAAGAAAGTCTGAAAAGTGAAGAAGGATTTAAGGACCTCAGAGTCTCCAGTCGACAGTTTGGACTCTCCAGTCCAGAACACAGCAACTTCACTCCTGAATCCTGCAGGTTGTTGTTCCTCAGATCCAGTTCTCTCAGATGTGAGGGGTCTGACTTCAGAGCTGAGGCCACAACTTCATAGTGAGTCTCTGAGAGTTGACAATAACTGAGTCTGTAATTAAAGAAAATATCAAATCTATTAGAATTAAATCAGAAAACAAAACATTCATAAAAAACTTGATCATGTGACCCTAACCCTGGTAAATCCCCTCTTTGTTAAAAACTCCTCAAGAGAATCCTTTCAGATTTGGTTCAAGCGTTCATTCAGACTAACAGAGGAACTCATTAGATTCAGGTGGTCAGAGGTCAGAGGTCAGAGTCACAGAACATGTTCAGGGCCTCTTGGACTTCAAGTCTGTCTTTAAGAGATTTCTTCATAAATCGTACAAACGCAGGGTGGGAACTCTCTCTCTCACTCACACACACACACAAAATTACACACACACACACTAACACACACACACACACACAAACACACACACACACACACACACAAACACACCACTGATTGGACATGTTATTGATCATGTCTGGACTCACCGAGCCTTCCTGCAGTTCCTCACAGCTGGGATCAGTCTCAGTCGACCCTGGTCTGATGTGTTGAACTTCTCCAGGTACAACTCATCCAGAACCTCCTCTGACATCTGCAGCATGTAGGCCAGAGCTGAGCAGTGGATCTCAGAGAGTTTCTCCTCTGATCTGTTCTCTGACGTCAGGAACTGTTTCATCTGCTGATGAACTGAGTGGTCCTTCATCTCAGTCAGACAGTGGAAGATGTTGATGCTTCTGTCAGGAGAAATGTCATCACTCTTCATCTCTTTCAGGTTGTTGATGACTCTCTGGATGATCTCTGGATTGTTCCCTGTCTGACCCAGCAGGTCTCCTAAGACTCTCTGGTTGGACTCCAGACTGAGGCCATGAAGGAAGCGAACAAACAGGTCCAGATGACCATTTGTACTGGTGAGGGATTTCTCCATGGTTCTCTTCAGGAGGTCATCCAGGGAGAAGGTACTGTCTGTGTTCCTCCATGTTCCTAAGAAGTTGTTGAATTCTTCTGTGTAGAGTGTGTAAAGGTGGAACATGTAGACTGCAGCCAGAAACTCCTGAACGCTCAGATGAACAAAGCAGTAGACTGATTTCTGGAAGATCACACACTCTCTTCTGAAGATCTCAGTACAAACTCCTGAGTACACCGAGGCCTCTGGTACATGAAGACCACACCGCTCCAGGTCTTCTTGGTAGAACATGATGTTTCCTTCCTCCAGATGTTTAAGAGCCAGCCTCCCCAGCTTCAGGAGAACGTCCCTGTCAGCCTGCGTCAGCTGCTGTGGATTCGCCTCATGTCCCTCACCGTACTTGATGTTCTTCCTCTTGGTCTGAACCAGCAGGAAGTGTGAGTACAGGTCAGTCAGGGTCTTGGGCAGCTCTCCTCTCTGGTCTGTGGTCAACATGTGCTCCAGAACTGTAGCACTGATCCAGCAGAAGACTGGGATTTGACACATGATGTGGAGGCTCCTGGACGTCTTGATGTATGAGATGATTCTGCTGCACAGCTCTTCATCACTGAATCTCCTCCTGAAGTACTCCTCCTTCTGGACCTCAGTGAAGCCTCGTACTTCTGTGACCCTGTCAACACATGCAGGAGGGATCTGATTGGCCGCCGCAGGTCTGGAGGTTATCCAGACGAGAGCCGAGGGAAGCAGATTCCCCCGGATGAGGTTTGTCAGCAGCACGTTGACTGATGACCTCTGTGTGACATCAGACACAAGCTCCCTGTGGTTGAAGTCCAGAGAAGGTCTGCTTTCATCCAGGCCGTCAAAGATGAACAAAGGTTTACAGACAGCGAGCGTCTCTGCCGTGAGCTTCTGTAACGCTGGATGGAAAACATGGAGCAGCGTGAGAAGACTGTGCTGCTGGTCCTTCACCAGGTTCAGCTCCCTGAACGAAAGCACAGCCAGCAGACCCACATCCTGGTTCTCTAAACCCTCTGCCCAGTCCAGAGTGAACTTCTGCACCGAGAAGGTTTTTCCAACGCCAGCGACGCCGTTGGTCAGGACGACTCTGATGCTGCTCTGCTGGTCAGTGGAGGCTTTAAAGATGTCCTGGACCTTGATGGGAGTGTCCTGGAGGATCTTCTTCTTGGAAGCCGTCTCAAGCTGCCTCACCTCATGTTGAGTATTAACCTCTTCACTCTGTCCCTCTGTGATGTAGAGCTCAGTGTAGATCCTGTTGAGGAGGGTTCTACTTCCTGTTTCATCACTTCCTTCAGTCACATGTTCACATCTCCTCCTCACACTGAGCTTATGGTCATCTGAAACCTCCTGCAGACCACGATCTGCTGAAAGACAAGAAACAATGTGAGAGACAGAGAATCTGAGAATCTGCTGATTGTTTTCATCAGATACAGAAAAACTACAGAAAATAAAAGCTTTTTAACTTTGTGCTTTTCTAACGATGTTAAATGTTGATGCTGTATGAAGGAACAAAATAAAACCACATGTGCTGTTGTCAGACGTGAAGACATCAGCAGACACATGTACAGCGCTGCTCTGACCGGCTGTCTGACCTCCAGCTCCTCTTCTGGATCTTTGTCCACACTGGGGACAGGAGGAGTCTCCTGAAGAACCAGACTGGTCCCAGTATGAGGTGATGCACTGTCTGCAGAACCAGTGTCCACAGCTGGTGGAGACTGGACCCTTCAGGACGTCCTGACACGAAGCACAGCAGGATGACTGCTCCTCCTCAGAAACATGACTCCTCTTCCTCTCCCTGTGAAGACATGTCCTGATAACTCACATGTCACAGTCACAGGTTGTCATCACTTCTGTCAAGGAGGTTTTGTTTTCACCCAGTATGTTTGTGTGTTGGTTGGTTCGTTAGTGGGATTATAAAAAACAACAGATTACCAGTAAACTTGGTGGAAGGTTGTGGTCTGTGAACCAGATGGGGGGGGGGGGGGGGTCCTCTTTCACATACAGGTTCAGAGGACTTATGTTTACCAGTGTGTGGAATTTGGTGCAGATCCAAATCAGAATGAGTCTCTAGTGGATTTCAAAGTGGTTTCATAAGGAGCGTGTTGGTTCTTGGTGGAGGTCTGAGCTCTTTGAGTGATTCTGAGAGATTAGTCACCAACTTCAATGAAGCTGTGTCCTAATGCAGGGGCCACACTAGAGGAAACTAGATCCTCTTCAGAGCAGGTCCCAGTAGAAACAGTCTCTTACTCTGTGTGTGAGGGTCCAGGTTCATTACTGAAGAGTGGAGGAGGATGCATGGACCGGTCACTCTTCAGAGACAGACAGCTGAACACTGGAGACTCTGCTCTGTCCTCTTCCTCCTCATAACCACTCATCTTCAGTCTGAGAGGAAAAACACTGTGAGCTCACAGGAATCAGGACAAACCAGCCTGTTCAAGAAACACACCCAAAAATACCAAGCAAGGACACACACACACACACACACACACACACACACACAAACACAAACACAAACACACACACACACACACACACATACACACACACAAACACAAACACACACACACACACACACACACACACACACTCAGGTGACTAACGTATGATGGTGAAAACACGTTGTGTTATTTAACACCTGATGAACAGATGAAGATAAAAAGTGAAGCTGTGAGTTAACTCTGTTAATTAGTCCTTTGAAGTCTCTTTGATCCACACCTGCTGTTCACATCTGTCTCTGGGATCCGATCACATGACGTCTGTCACCAGGTGTGAACTGACAAATTTAGAGTCATGGGATCAGCAGACGGATGTTAACAGCAGGTGTGAGAGTGAGACAGTGAAACTTTCAGAAAGTTGTGTTCACACTCACCTGCTCACTTTCCTTCCTTCTGCTCGTCCAGGTGAAAATGGAGTCTGACCGCTCCCTGTTCTCAGGCTCCTCCTCCCAGTTGAACCAGTTCCCTCTTGAAACCAACCGGTTCAAAGTCAAGTTCATACCCATGAAGATGAACTGGTTCACAGTTCATGTTTTATTGTGATGTTATGATGTCGATGACACACTTAGGATCATGTATTTAGTTAATAATGGACGGTTTGGAATCCTGAATCCAGGTCTTCACTTTAACACTGAGTCCTGACTGGGAGCGTCTACTGGGACTGAGACAGACAATGTTGACTGGTCCTCTATCATGATGTTTAAATGAGTCTCAAAAACTGTGGAATCAAACTTCACTCAGGTCCTTCATGTTCTGATCCTGGTCTCTAGTGATGAGTGTGTCTTAGTCCAAGTGAGAGCAGAGAGGAGGAGGACACAGAAGCTGGTGGACCAAGGACAAAGTGAGCGGCTGCTTCAAGTGGACGGACTCTGCTCCTCTCCCATTATCTCAAGGTGGGAGGGACTGGGAGTGGGTGGGGGCTCACTGCAGCTTAAGTGAAAGCTGCTCCTGATTGGCTGAGTACTGAATGCATTCTTCACTTGATTGGTCTAATGGCATTTACTAATTTTAGAGGAGAGAAGTTATAAAATCATATAGTCAAAAATCGAAAGTACGCCACAGCAGCTTTTTTCAAACATAGGAGACAATTTAAATGTGAATTGATTTGACGGCTCCCACAGGAGGTGAAGCCAAAACATCTGGATCACCCCCTAGTGGCCGGCTGCAGTATAGGTCATAAACCCCTCCTCCTCCATGTTGGTAGATGGGACATGGACTAAAGTAAAAACTCAAAGTAAGCGTTAAATAAATGTTTGTCAAAGATGGTTCATTTCATTTCAGGTCGTTCTCATGTCACTGATGTTTGTTAAAGTGTTTCTGATCAGTTTGGTTTGAATCAGTTATTTGATGATATAGAAACGAGCTGAGACGTAATGATTGACAGCTGAGGCTGACTCCTGATTGGTCAGGTGGGCGTATACATGACGTCACCAGTGCTCGTTGACAGCAGTATCCGGTCGTGTCGTCCATGTTGATACAGTCATTGATGCTAACATAGAGACGTCAGAACAACCGGTTCAAGCTCAGGGGTCGGATTTATAAAAGAGTGCGTAGGATTCTTACTAAAACTGTGCGTACGCAAACCTGAACTCCAAATCTGCCCTCCACACGCCCAATTTCAACTATAAGTGGTCAATGCAAAGCACGTCATGAATATGAAATGATGCTGCTGACCAATGGGTTTCCACCGTGAGTCCTGACGGAGGCACGGCATCGAGCGATGAGAAGAGGAAGTGAAACTTTCGGACACTGACATTGAGGTGTTTGTTAGTGAGGTGGAGGTGAAGAGCCACTTCATGGGACAGCAGTGATGTCACTAATAAAGAAAACACACTGACACTCTGTGGATAACACAATGTGTGAGATCAGGAATCACAGAACCCTCACTTCCTCCTCTTCCTTCCATTCACTTGCACACATCACAGAACCCCACACCGTTGTGTATTCCTCCAGAATACGTACATTTTCACCACTTTCTAACTTTCTGCAATTTTGGTAAAAATGTTAGCATGTTGAAGCCTCAAAAAGCCAAATCATTTGCCTGAATAATAATAATAATAATCCTTACAAGGGCATCACGTCTGTCAGTGCCTGTCAGTGCTCGGGACCTAAATATTCTGACTAAAAAGGTGTGATTATGAAATACAGTGACCTCCTGCAGTTGTGAGCGTGGCCACTAGAGGGCAGAAAACCACAGAGTGAGCAGACTGACGACGGATGAACTGGTGTCCTCTAAGAAACTCTGGGTATGTTTACACCCTGATTGCTGCAGGAGCTATGTGCACACACACACACACACACACACACACACACACACATAGAGGAGTGGGGGGTTTAATCCTGAACTGGGGTTAATCATGTTGTCGCTGGTTCTGCTGGTGGACATGTTGCTGTCATCACTGCTGTCAGAGGCTCGTACAGGCCCAGACTGACACAGCAGGATTAGACACTGCCACCACTTCAGTAAACCACCATGACTCCATCAGCACATACACACAAACACAAACACACACACAGGTTGTGTAGCTGCAGCAAACAACAGCTGCATGATGCTGGGGTTGCGTTTTTTCCTTCATTTCATGTAGGTGTCAATACATCTCCATCATCTGTGCCAATGAGCGTGCACGGACATGCACACAGATCCACCCCCACCCTACACACACACACACACACACACAGACACACACTGCCCTGTGTGTATCAGACCACAATGCTCCTGGCCCTCGCTGCAGCCTGCTGTGATATGAAATGTGACACTGTCAATTTGCCTCCCAATCCGTCAGGCGGTCGATTGGATTCAGATGCATTGTGGGAGCCGTGGCCTAGACAACCACTAACCTCCCTCCACCCCCCCCCCCACCCCCCCCGCACCCCCAACGCCCCCGTTAGTTCCCTCAACGGTGAAATCGTTTGCAATCTCCCGTTAAATGTTCTCGCTCCCAGACTCAGCGTTAGATTGTTTTCCTGTCAGGAGGTGAGGGGGTGTGGGGGAGGGTGGGTGGGGGGGTCAGTCTGTACCCGGGGTGCTGAGGTGCAGCGACGACTTTACTGAAAACAACAGCTGCTGCAGAAACAAACAGTTTCTCTGTTTGTGTGTTTTCACAGGATTTAGAACTGTTCTTCACAAGTGGACGTGATGATGAGGTTTCTAACACGTGACGTGAAGCTGGAAGAACACAAACGTCTCAGGATGAAGAAGAGGAGCCGGACACGTAGCAACAACACTGATCTGTCCACAGTTTATACGCCATGTCCCGCCTCCTGCTGCTCTACAGGCTCCGCCCCTCGCCTGATGATCCACCATCTTCTCTGGGCTGGAGTCGGACCCTTAGCTTCAGAATGACTCAGTGTGACAGTGACGGAGCACTGAGGTGATTTCATCTGATACAGAACCATCAGGGCCCAGTGACGATCACTCAATCTGTCACAGGCCACAAAGAAAGAAACTGAGCGTGGGGAGAGAAGAGGAGGAGGAGGAGGAGGAGGAGGGGGAGGAGGAGGAGGAAGAAGAAGAGGAGGAGGAGGAAGTTGAACAAACAGTGTTGTCTCTGAAAGTGAAGCTAATGTGGAAGTTCCTGACACCTGCATTCTCTCAAATGACCACCAGAGGGCGAATCCACTGGCTTTAAAATAAGTCACTTTCTATAGAAGTCTATGAGAAGATTACATCAGTTAACATTGGTCTCATCTTTGTTGTTCCACTGAGACATCGAGCTATGTCGCCCCCTGGTGGACGTGGACTCCAGATCTGAGAAGAGAAGCTAATGAAACCAGAATTCTCTCAAATGACCACCAGAGGGCGACTCCACTGGTTTAGAGAGAGAGAGAGAGAGAGAGAGAGAGAGAGAGAGAGAGAGAGAGAGAGAGAGAGTGAGCGAGAGATCCCTGGAGTGAGACGACTGCAGTAAAAGCCCTGGAACCTGAAATAGTCTTCTCCTCCCCTCTCCCTCTCCTTTTCTCTCGGACTCTGGTTCTCTCCTCTCCTCTCCTCTCCTCTCCTCTCCTCTCCTCTCCTCTCCTCTCCTCTCCTCTCCTCTCCTCTTCCCAGCAGGACCAGTAAACTGCAGCACTGAGGGAATCAGCTGCTCCTATTCCCAGCTGATTGAATGTGTCCCAGTTAAATGCTTTTTGCCTCAGAGGGCGGAACCAGCTAATCACAACTCGTTCTAAATTAGGCTCCACAAATGGCAACCTGGCTGATCCCAGTGCAGCTGATGGTTCCAGCTCAGTGACGACCCAGCGTGAGACTCTGAGGGACAGATGTCTGTAGCGATACAGGAGGGGGGGGGACTCAACAGAGACTGAAGGAGACAAAGATTTAAGACAAAAACCTGAAAGTAAATTGTGTAGCTGAATTTAAACGTCTTGTTGTCATCAGACTAATAAAAGTCAGAGTTTTGTTTTCTGAAGAACAAATGGATCAGACTGTGAATAAAGATGGACGACATGACGGCTCCTGAAAGTGAAGCCATAGCGTCCATATCGCCCCCCG
The DNA here is from genome assembly GCF_949316205.1 of Platichthys flesus. Classification (NCBI taxonomy): domain Eukaryota; kingdom Metazoa; phylum Chordata; class Actinopteri; order Pleuronectiformes; family Pleuronectidae; genus Platichthys; species Platichthys flesus. The sequence goes on along the minus strand of NC_084957.1, from coordinate 1,207,137 downwards.
GTGGCTGACTGCAGTACAGGTCATAAACCTCCTGCTCCTCCTCCATGATCTTTTCTGATCAATATCAGCTTCGGACTGACCCTCTGTTTGTGGAGATATTAAGTGCATTTACATTTAACTTCTGTACTTTAGTACTTTTATTTATTACATTTATTTTACAGCTGTATAAAATGCTATTTTACACATTTTACATGATGTATAATAATATAACATTGTCAGAGCATCAGTACTTTTTAACGTCAAACACTTCAAATAATCAAATACATTTACTGATGTTTTAATTTCAATGCAGAGCTTAACTTCTAAATTACTCTTTGTATATTGAAGTACTTGTAAACTGATGTGTCCTCTGTGATTTCTATTAACATGAATTAATAACTTGATTCTGCAGTGAAACGATTCTGTGAAATGATGTGTTTCACCTTCAGAGACGTTGTTTATTATAATTGAATTTCTCTCTCGCAGGGCGACGCCATCATTTCCATCAACATCACTAATAACCCAAACGGCACAGAGGAATATTTCTACTGTCTATAGACACATGTACTGTGGCAGGTTGGTTCTGATTGGACGGCGTCATTCTGCAGATTAATAAAATCCTGACAGCAGCAGAGAGAGGAGCTTTTTGTTTTGGGTCAAATACTCGATTGTGAAACATGATGAGAAAACCTGAGCTCGTGTTTCATCATCACAATCAGTTTAGATCAGAAGTGGGAGGAGTCTGGACCCAGGAGAAGGCCTGTCACTCACCTTCACTGTGAACATCAAACACGATGTCCTGAACGTGGAAACATGATCAGCTGGAGGTTTAATAAGTGGTTGTCATGGTTAGAGCTTTTCTAATCTCATCTCATCTCATTTTCATCCGCTTATCCGGGGTCGGGTCGCGGGGGGAGCAGCTCAAGCAGGGGGCCCCAGACTTCCCTTTCCCGGGCCACATTGACCAACTCTGACGGGGGGATCCCGAGGCGTTCCCAGGCCAGTGTTGAGATATAATCTCTCCACCTAGTCCTGGGTCTTCCCCGAGGTCTCCTCCCCACTGGACGTGCCTGAAACACCTCCCAAGGAAGGCGCCCAGTGGGCATCCTTACCAGATGCCCGAACCACCTCAGCTGACTCCTTTCTAAGTGAAGGAGCAGCGGCTCTAATCCGAGTTCCTCACGGATGGCTGAGCTTCTCACCCTATCCCTAAGGGAGACGCCAGCCCCCCTTCTGAGAAAACTCATCTCGGCCGCTTGTACCCGTGATCTCGTCCTTTCGGTCATCACCCAGTCCTCATGACCATAGGTGAGGATAGGAACGAAGATCGACCGGTAGATCGAGAGCTTTGCCTTGCGGCTCAGCTCTCTTTTCGTTACAACGGTGCGGTAAAGCGAACGCAATACCGCCCCCGCTGCTCCGATTCTCCGGCCAATCTCACGCTCCATAGTACCCTCACTCGCGAACAAGACCCCAAGGTACTTGAACTCCTTCACTTGGGCTAAGGACTCATTTCCTACCCGGAGTAAGCAATCCATCGGTTTCCTGCTAAGAGTCATGGCCTCAGATTTAGAGGTGCTGATCCTCATCCCAGCCGCTTCACACTCGGCCACCAGCCGATCCAGTGAGTGCTGAAGGTCACAGGTCGATGATCCAATGAGGACCACGTCATCTGCAAAAAGCAGTGACGAGATCCTCAGACCACCGAACTGCAACCCCTCCCCACCACGACTACGCCTCGATATCCTGTCCATGTATATCACAAACAGGATTGGTGACAAGGCGCAGCCCTGGCGGAGACCAGCATCCACTGAGAACGAAACTGACTGGCTGCCGAGGACGCGAACACAGCTCTCGCTTTGGGAGTACAGGGATTGGATGGCCCTGAGGATAGACCCCCTTACCCCATACTCCCGCAGCACCTCCCACAGTTTCTCCCGGGGGACCCGGTCATACGCCTTCTCCAGATCCACAAAACACATGTAGACCGGATGGGCATACTCCCAGGCCCCCTCCAGGATCCTTGCGAGAGTGAAGAGCTGGTCTGTAGTTCCACGTCCGGGGCGAAAACCGCATTGTTCCTCTTCAATCTGAGGTTCGACGATCGGCCGAACCCTCCTTTCCAGCACCTTGGAGTAGACCTTACCAGGGAGGCTGAGAAGTGTGATGCCCCGGTAATTGGCACACACTCTCTGGTCCCCCTTTTTGAACAGGGGAACCACCACCCCAGTTTGCCACTCCTTTGGCACTGTACCCGACTCCCACGCGATGTTGAATAGGCGTGTCAACCATGACAGCCCCTCAACACCCAGAGCCTTTAGCATTTCTGGCCGGATCTCATCAATCCCTGGGGCCTTGCCACTGCGGAGATGTTTGACCACCTCAGTGACCTCCACCAGGGAAATTGACGATGAAACACCATCAACCTCGAGCTCTGCCTCCAACATAGAGGGCGTGTTATTCGGATTCAGGAGTTCCTCAAAGTGTTCCTTCCAACGTCCGACAACCTCCTCAGTTGAGGTCAACAGAGTCCCATCCTTACTGTACACAGCTTGGATGGTTCCCCGTTTCCCCCTCCTGAGGTGCCGGATAGTCTTCCAGAAACACTTTGGTGCCGACCGAAAGTCCTTCTCCATGACCTCTCCGAACTTCTCCCACACCCGCTGCTTAGCCTCCGACACGGCAGCAGCTGCAGCCCTTCGGGCCTGTCGGTACCCTGCAACCGAGTCAGGAGTCCTCCAGGATATCATATCCCGGAAGGCCTCCTTCTTCAATCGGACGGCTTCCCTGACCACCGGTGTCCACCACGGTGTCCGAGGGTTACCGCCCCTTGAGGAGCCTAAGACCCTGAGGCCACAGCTAGCCGCCGCAGCTTCAGCAATGGAGGCTTTGAACACCGCCCACTCCGGCTCAATACCCCCAACCTCCACAGGAATGCCAGAAAAACTCCGCCGGAGGTGTGAGTTGAAGATACCTAGGACGGGGGCCTCCTCCAGACGTTCCCAGTTCACCCGCACTACTCGTTTGGGCTTACCAGGTCTATCCGGAAATTTCCCCCACTCCCTGATCCAACTCACAACCAGATGGTGGTCGGTTGACAGTTCCGCCCCTCTCTTTACCCGAGTGTCCAAAACATGCGGCCTCAGATCAGATGACACGATCACAAAATCGATCATTGATCTTCGGCCTAGGGTACTCTGGTACCAGGTACACTTATGAGCACCCTTATGTTCGAACATGGTGTTTGTTATGGACAATCCATGGCTAGCACAGAAGTCCAATAACAAACGACCGCTCGGGTTAAGATCAGGGAGGCCGTTCCTCCCCACCACGCCTCTCCAGGTGTCTCCATCGTTGCCCACGTGGGCGTTGAAGTCACCCAGCAGAACTACGGAGTCCCCTACTGGAGCCCCATACAGGACTCCATTCAGGGTCTCCAAGAAGGCCGAGTACTCTGAACTGCTGTTTGGTGCATACGCACAAAGAACAGTCAGAGTTTTCCCCCCTACAACCCTTAGGCGCAGGGAGGCGACCCTCTCGTCTACCGGGGTAAACTCCAACACCGCGGCGCTCAGCCGGGGATTTATGAGTATCCCCACACCCGCCCGACGCCTCACGCCCTTGGCAACTCCGGAGAAGAATAAAGTCCAACCCTTATCCAGGAGTATGGTACCAGAGCTGAGACTGTGCGTGGAGGTAAGCCCCACCAGATCTAACTGATAGCGCTCCACCTCCCTCACAAGCTCCGGTTCCTTTCCCCACAGCGAGGTGACGTTCCACGTCCCCAGAGCCAGCTTCTGCCGCCCGGGTCTGGTCCGTCGAGACCCCCTACCTTCGCTGCCACCCATGTGGCTGCGCACCCGACCCCAACGGGTCTTCCCACAGGTGGTGGGCCCATGAGATGAAAAGAGGGGGGGTGCCACGTAGTTTGTTCGGGCTATGCCCGACCGGGCTCCGTGGCAAACCCGGCCACCAGACGCTCGCCATCGAGCCCTCCGTCTGGGCCTAGCTCCAGACGGGGGCCCCGGGCTTCCTCCGGGCTGGGTCCCATCTCCTCTTTCGTCGATATTCATTGAGGGTTTTGAACCCTCGCTTTTCTAATATATATTTTAAATCTCCTGTCGAGTCTCAGACGTTTGTTCCTGACCTCATCCCCCCCCCCCCCGCTCAGCTACACAGTGTGATTATAATAACATATCATCTGCTGTTTGATATATATATATATACACTGGACCCTTTCCCTCTGCTAGTTTCTTATTTCTGTCGGCTGCAGGTTTTTTCCTCCTCTGATCATCAAACACAGAAATAATGTAAAGAAACCAGATAATCTCGTTGAGGTCCAAATATTACAAACTGATCACAAACCCAACAATTACAATGTCTTAGAAATATAAAAAAAACAATAAGGGTATAAATGTGACACACACACACACACACACACACACACTACAGATACCTGCTCCCCCGAGGGAGACAGATTCATTTCAACTCAATTACAAAACAAAGTGAAATGTTAAAATCAGAACTGTTAATTAAACTCAGACGCTGGAGAAGCAACAGTGTGTTTCCTTGGGTGTTTATGAACCATGTGAGTGTTTACACACAAACAGGAGACGCACTGATGATGATGATGATGATGATGATGATATGTTGGTGGCATGTTGAATTCCTGTGGCGTTGACCGGAGGACGTCGTCTCTCCCCGTGCTCGGTCCTTTAAGCATCTGGAGCAGAGACACATACTTGAGAGTCAGACGATGTTATTGGTCCTCAGATGTCCTCCCTGATGCAGAGGAGACGTCTCCCCCTGTCCTCCCTGTTCACGCATGGCAGCTCTGCTCCCCGTCTCCCATCTCCTTGGAATGACCCCGTTCACACGCTCCACTGGACACTGGCATCGTGCAGGAGCTCGGCTGATAGCGGCGCCGACTATCTCCGACTCACAGGTTGGGCCTGGAGAGGGGGGGGGGGAATGTAAAAAAGAAGGAAGGGGGGCGCTGGGGGGTGCTGAGAGGGAGGAGACATGGTGGAAGCTGAGGAGTCGTACGATCGCTTGTAGACAAACTGATAATCAGGATAAATCTGTTGTTTTGAAGGAAACTGATCATCTTCAGGTTTTTGATGTGAGAGTAGAAGTCTCTTCAGTTATGATGCGTTTCCGTTGTTTTGTGTTTGTCTGTTTGTCTGTGTCATCGTCTTGAGTCACGTGTTGTGTGTGTGTTCAGACGCTTCCTGTCTTAATGACCTCATGACCAGGACGACTGGACAGGAAGTCACTGAATCAGAACTTATCCTGTAGATCGACTTGTTTATCAATTTCAGAAGCTGCTGTTTTCAGTCAGACATTATTTCACTGTGTGTGAACAAGTGGCTCCGTCACACATCTGATGTTCATGTGTGTAACCTCCTCATGTTCATACCATGTTGTGAACGATAGCAGTAACATGTCAGAAAGTTGGTGTAAGCTGTGTTGCTGCTGCAGGACACATGATGTGTGCGTGTTCTATTTGTGTGTGTGTCTGTTCATGACCTCGACTCCTCTCCCGACTTTTACAAAACACTTTCACTTTCTTCCTGTTGGAAACTTTCCCCAAATTCCATTAATCCTTCATTAGTTTCACTGTTGTGACAAGAGAGAGCTTACACACACACACACACACACACACACACACACACACACACAGCCCGCAGCCAGCAGCACTATATCCTCTCTTTATCACACTCTCTCTCACCCTGTGTAACATGGGAGGGAATGACCTCATGTTGGGAACCAGCAGCCGTCACATCCGGATAAAGAGGAGCAGTTGGAAAACGAGGCTGAGACGTGAGGAGCTTTAGAAACGAGGTCACTTAGAATTATTATAGATCCACAAGTGAGAAGATCCAAACTTTAATAAATGTCTTTTATGACTCATGGTCGTGATGAAAGTGTTTGATCACAAACAGCCACACAGTTAAAAACATTATATCGTAAACATTTTAATTCCCAGTTTCTTTGAATCAAACCAAACATTTCAAACTCACTTCAGTGACCTGGAGCCAAACCCTGACGTGTGAAATGAAAGTATTAATTCACTGATCTGTGCAGAAAGTAAATCCAATCTATCATATCGTTCATCTTCACAGTGTCTGGTCAGGAGGTGTGACTCCTGAATATCCCACACCTGCATAACTGTGCCCCCCCCCACCCAATACCCTCTCTCTCTTCCCTGCTCTCTCTCTCCCCTGCTCTCTCTCTTCCCTGCTCTCTCTCTTCCCTGCTCTCTCTCTCCCCTGCTCTCTCTCTTCCCTGCTCTCTCTCTTCCCTGCTCTCTCTCTCCCCTGCTCTCTCTCTCCCCTGCTCCCCCCCTCCTCTACTACCCTCTCTCCCTCCCATGATCTCTCCCTCCCCTGCTCTCTCTCTCCCCTGCTCTCTCTCTTCCCCTCTCTCACTCTTCCCTGCTCTCTCTCTTCCCTGCTCTCTCTCTCCCCTGGTCTCCCCCCCCCTGCCTTCCCTGTGATTGCTCTCAGTGCCAACTCAGGCCTGACATTTGGTTTCACGCTGCCGGCAGCAGGACAGATAGAAAGTCCGATAGAGGGAGTGACATGGATAGCGGGGGGGGGGGGGGAAGAGGAGGGGGTGCATGGCAGCAGAGAGGGGTGATAACAAAGGTGACAGGTGCTAATGAAGAGATAAGAAGAGCCGAAGAAGAAAGTGTGAGTAAAGAGGACGAGGAGACGAGAGGCCGACCACGACTCACTGAGGAGGAGGAGGAGGTGGAGGAGGAGGAAGAGGAAGAGGAGGAGGAGGAGGAGGAGGAGGAGGAGGAGGAGGAGGGACGAGGGGAGTCGTTTCCATGGTAACCTGTAGTTGTGTGAGTTGGGGATGAGGTAGGAGGAGACAGGATGGAGGAAACAGGATGGAGGAGACAGAGATGGAGGAGACAGGATGGAGGAGACGGGATTGAGGAGACAGGATGGAGGAGACAGAGATGGAGGAGACCGGATGGAGGAGACAGGATGGAGGAGACTGAGATGGGATGGAGACAGGATGGAGGAGACTGAGATGGGATGGAGACAGGATGGAGGAGATGGGATGGAGGAGACAGGATGGAGGAGACAGAGATGGAGGAGACACAGATGGAGGAGACAGGATGGAGGAGACAGGATGGAGGCGACAGGATGGAGGAGACTGAGATGGGATGGAGTGAGGATGGAGGAGACAGAGATGGAGGAGATAGGATGGAGGAGACAGGATGGAGGAGACAGGATGGAGGAGACAGGATGGAGGAGACAGAGATGGAGGAGACAGGATGGAGGAGACAGGATGGAGGAGACTGAGATGGAGGCGAGAGAGATGGAGGAGACAGAGATGGAGGAGACAGGATGGAGGAGGCAGGATGGAGGAGATGGAGATGGAGGAGACAGGATGGAGGAGACTGAGATGGAGGCGACAGAGATGGAGGAGGCAGGATGGAGGAGACAGGATGGAGGAGACAGGATGGAGGAGATGGAGATGGAGAGCGGTGCTGTGGTTTAATTGCTGCTCTCCAGCCTAATCTCCCTGAGGCCCCATGAATCCCTGACTCCTTGAAGAAGACAACAGAAACCTCCCAGTGTGTTGACCTGTCCTGAGGACGGACTTCATAAAGCTCACAAGCTAGAGACGTCTCAGTGTGCTGCAGACTGCTGAGGACAGATCATACAACGAGGAAGAAGAGACAATGTTCTGTGTTCAACAGGAACCTGGAAGTCAGTGGGAGGACGGTTCTGCTCCACAGGGGGACAAGTTCTGCAGAACCTGGTCACATGTCACTACGAGACAACGGTATCATGTTGCATTGTGGGTAATGTGGACATTTCCTGAACCTTTCGGGGTCCATGTCCTGAAGACTGACTGTGGTTTGATTCTGTCACAGTTCATTTTGACCATATCATCTGAAGAGACTTGAACAGAGACGTTGGGCCGAAGCTCCATTTGTATTGGTTAGAAATGAATGGCGTGGGGGCCCTGTGGACCCCCCCCCCCCCCCCCCGTAAGGCACCGGACCCAGTGAACTCGCTGCAAATGTACTGCACTCTCCTCATTTTGGCAGCGGTTGTGGTGAACGTGCGTGTGTGTGTGTGTGTGTGTGTGTGTGTGTGCGTGCACTGTGCTGTGAGTGCATGCATGTGTGTGTTTTTAATAGTCTCATCCCCGTCTCAGGGGCCGACAGCAGATGAAGCACTCTGAGCGCTCTGAGATGATTTCACCACCGGAAACCAAATCCAATCCTCACTCACGGCCTCCTCCTCTCTGAAGAACGGGTTCACACTTCAGAGAGGATCTCCTCTGCTCTGTTTCCACCTGAATCCACTGTTGTTCCTGCTTTCAGCTCCGTGATGACCGCCACGCCGTTTCAGTGTGAGTGTGTGTCAGTGTGTGAGTGTGTGTGTGAGTGTGTGTGTGTGTGTTTCATGTCTGTCAGTAGAGCTCATACCTCCACTAAGGCCCATCACTCCTGTATATTAAATCAAACTGCACCATATTTCACACATCTTTCCGTCCATGATCCATTAATTAATTTCTAAGGAAAATGTGAAAAGGTAGAGAAACACTTAGAGAAATCTGGATGTTTCCTCTGATAAGAATCTGTGTGTAAATATCAGCTCCTCAGTTCTTTTCTGACCCGGACGTCCCCTTCCAACAAGGTTAATGTTCACAGACAGTCAGATGAACACTCAACTCACTGGTGAAGGTAAAGATGATTATTAAGAATAAAGTTGAACTGTCGTGTTGAGGTTCTTTCCAGACGTAGATGCAGTTTTATGGTAAAGATTTACTTCCACAGTGTTTTGGGCTAAAAGAGAATTTCCTGAATGAACGTAACTGAAATTGATCTGAAGAACAAATCCACCAATTCTTTAAAGTTTAAATTTATGATCAATCTTTATTTCTTGACATTATATTTTCTTGAATTGTAAAAATGGAAATAGAAACTGACCTGAGCCAGAAACTGACCCTGATGAAGATCCAACCTGTCAGTTGCTTTCTGAATCTGTCTCTGTCTGTAAAACATTTGAGCAACTCCCCGTTCTCGAGGTTAAGGAACGTATCTCCAGACAGAGGAGGACAGACAGAAGAAAGGAACCGAGCCGGTGGAGATCTGCAGGAGACGCGTCCTCCTGGCCTGAGGCGGAGATCACCGGGGATGAAGGTGATGAGCTCATCTGAAGCTGACCAGTGTGAGGAGCTCCAGGATCCCACTGGGCTGAGATGTGACATCACCACAGGCTGCTGCTGGGTTCACAGAGACCAGCTAATGAGGATTCTCTCAGTGCTCTATCTCCATGTGCTGCAGGTGTTCTACAGGAGATGAAACCACTCCAGCAGATTGGAGGTTTGAATCACTCACTGTGGATTCAGAGCTTCCTGGAGACATTAACCCTCCACATGGACCCCACTCCAGGGCTGATCGTGATGTTCCATGTCTCCACCCGGGGTATCCGTCCACCAGAGTGAGTCCTGAGGATCAGCAAGATGAAGAGACATCACACATAAGAACACATGAATCCATCCAGTGTCTCTGAGGCCCCAGAGACGCACCACGTCCTCCTCACCTCCACAAACTCTATCTGCTCAGTGTCCACGTCATCTGCAGCACGAAGAAATGATGCTGCTGCTTCTGCTTTGTCTTCCCTGTCGGTCCATGTCCGTCTGTCTGTCTCCATAACCCTAACCCTAACCCTTGTGTGTTTGTGTCCTTAATGAACCGTTACACAACTATGAGCCTAAAAGTAACGACACTGAACCAGTTATGAATCCACATGAGCTCAACAGCACACTTGGCTGTGTGCCTGTGATCCTCGGGTCGGTCCAGGTACGTGGCCCGGAGCAGGTTGCACTCTCACTGCAGCCCCCCCCCCCCCCCACACCCCCCGTCAGCAGTGATTAGTCTGTCCCACGTCAGGTTGAACGTTCAGACCGCTGTGAAGCTGCAGCCCTGAGAAATCTCCCCTCAGCCCAGTGGAGAGAGCGAGACGGTTGATTTATGACGTCTTCTCACTAGAGGTGTTCACCCAGAATGCACCAGGTTCATATCTAAAGCTTGTGAGTGCAGAGAGCTTCTCTAACCGTGGTTAACATTTGTAAACCCAGTGGAGCGAGTGTCTGAGTTCCTCACGGCCGTCTGTCTTCAAGGAAGAAGCCACACGTTGAATGAGTGTGTGTCCTCCTCCTCCCTCTGCAGCACGGAGCAACAATCCATCAGACATGTGTCCATTAGCCTCCGTCCCTGCGTCTGTCCCCCTCCCGTCTGGGGACAGATCACTGCACAGGAAACCAGGCAAACACCAGAGGAGACTTTTTTTCAGGTGAAATATTCATTTTGAAGGAACTGGTGGTGCAGAGCGACACTGAAACACCAACACACACACAGACGCACACACACACACAGACACACACACACACAGACGTACACACCTGGGCCTTCATTCATCCGGTCAGCCTCCATCAGTCCCTGTATTATGTTTCCACTGAATCTGGAGGAACCTCAGCTTCAGGGTTTGATTTCACACGGTGTCTCAGGATGGGACTGGAACTCGCTCCTCCTCGGGAACAAACTACTCACGGACGATATCGTAGAATGAATATTGGGTCACATTATAACAGCTATTAGCCTGAAGTGTTTCTATTGTTCTCTGAGGTAATTTCCTATATGTCGATGTAGATGTTGATATATATATATAATATAGTTTAATGTATATCATGTTCCTAGCAAGGATATATTTGTTATATTTGTCCTCACCATAGGCTGTAAATAAAGATGGACGACATGACGGCTCCCAAAAGAGAAGCCAAATAATCTTGATCGCCCCCTGGTGGCTGGCTGCGGTATAGATCATGACCCCCTCCTCCTCCATGTCCCAGATGGGACATGGACCAAACTAAGAAATCAAAGTATAAATGTTTGTGAGATGGTTTCTTTCATATCTGGTAGTTCTCATCACAGTGATGTTTGGGCTGAGACGTCATGATTGAGAAATGATACTGACTCCTGATTGGTTGAGAATGTGTATGGGCCACACCTGTATCCGACATATTTGAGCTTAGTTTAACAGCTTCATCTTCTTAAACTCTGTTTGTTTCCTATTTTACTTTCTATTCTCTCGTCTTCTGTCGTTTCAGTTCACGTCCTCATGTGTCCTCCACCACGTGTCCTCCACCACGTGTCCTCCACCACGTGTCCTCCACCACGTGTCCTCACCTGGGTCCCGACTACTCACCTGCCAGTTCAACCTGTTCTCCTTCCTTCTCCTTCGCTGCTGTTTGAACTTGTGGCTCTTTGAGAAAGTCTGAACCGAGTGTACAGGAACCGGCTCAGCAGCATTTGTTAGCTGATGCAGATAATCCAGAAAGGAATGTGAAAGTTGGATTTATGTGCATCTATCAAGAGGCCAGAAACACAACTAGTTTCTGTGTGTTTATAATGAACCGTTATCACGTTCACTGTGTAGAAGCTTGTTGCAGTTTTGAGTAAATACATATTTTTTAATGGAGAAAAACAGCTGCTACACAAACACACACGTTGGACAGATTCCAAATCAAACGTTTCACCAATTGAGACCGAAAATCTTGAAAACCTGAAACTGACCTGAAAATGTGAATTAATGCACGTTTCCATTCAGAGTTATGAGTTTAAGATGTAAAACTTAAAATCATAAAGGTGCAGTTTTAATGGACGTTTCATTGCATGTGGCTCACAACACACACACTGAGTTTCAAATATAAATAGGTTAAATAAAGACAAATATGTGCAACACTCTAAATCTAATTATATTGCAACAAAGTAGATTACACAAAAAAACACAGCATATAGTGGAGGTGTAAGTTTCTCACTTAACATGTTAACATAAATATATTTCACATGACAACAAATGTGTGTGTTGTACACATTGCATGGAGGCCGGTTAATTCACTGCCATTATACTTATAATATTATATTATCTGGTTGAGATCCTCTCAGAAGCCATTAAACCACTGCAGAAGATACATTTTGTCAGATTTCTATTTAATGACGCACCAACTTTTCCATTATTGCCAAGAATAACAGATTATTTTGAATCTTTTTGATCTTCACACATGTTTTGAATACACAAACTGAAGTAAATACAATAAGGTGGATTCAAGTCCACTTATTGCTGCACAGTTTACAACAGACACTTCAAAGTTAATCTGGTTGTGATTCCACACAGGGATAAGAACATATATTAAATACACAGACACACACACACACACACACACACACACACACACACACACACACACACACACACTGGGCCAACTGCTGAGTCTAGAAGGGTGTGTTGCTTTGAGATAAGATTTCTGAGATGTCCTGATTTCTCTTATTCTTAAGCCAAATTGCCCCTGGCTCAATACCTCACAATATCCCCACTTCTTCACACACACACACACACACACACACACACACACACACACACAAAAACACACTTACACACACACGCACACACACACATAATCTGCAAGGCCACAAATCTCACAAAGGTTTGAAATAAAAGATGTCTGTGCTCCATGCGCAGCAGAATGTGCAGGAAGCTGCTGTGAGGCTTAATGACATCAAACCCTTTTTGTTTAAAAATTATAAATAAAAGAACAAGCTCATCATCTTGTGTTTGCTCACTCTGCTTAATTATTCACCATTAATTAGGCAGTCATCTGGCAAAGTATTTATCCCAGCAGAGCCCATGAAATATGAATAAGCAGCACTTGTCTGGATGTCCTGCTCACGTGTGACGGCTGCATTCCTGGAGCCAAAGACGAGAATCGGCTCCAAAGACGATCAGCTGAAGAGGCAGCGATCACCACAAGTGGCAGGAAACAGGGCGACAGTGCAGGTTGTTGTGTTGTGTTGTTCTTTGTGTTGTCATCCTGCGTCCAAGTGTCAACGCTGAGGGAGAATCCACTCTGCTACACCACCACCACCATCCGGAGTTAAATGTAAATCAGACAGTAAATAGACAAATTGACAGCTCCCACAGGGAAGAGAATCCTCTGGATCGCCCCCTGGTGGCTGGCTTCAGTGTTCAACGTCTCATCCTCCATGTTGGCAGATGGGACATGGACCAAACTAAGAGTAGACATTAAATAAATGTTTGTAAGAGATGGTATCTGTCATTTCAGGTCGTTCTGATCTCGCTGATGTTCAAGTGTTTCTGATCAGTTTGATGATATAAAAATAACTGAGATGTCATGATTGACAGGTAGAAGCTGTGAATGTGGAACATTACCTCCTGTCAAAAAAAAACGTGAATTTGTGAAAATAGAAAATTACAATAAACGAGGTCCGGCTTATTACTATTCAACTTAATTCAGTTTCTATTATTATAAAACAGAAAACCTATTAGAAATTGGATCCAATCCAATATATCAACTCTCTTATCTGTGCAATATTCATATATTTTTTCTTGTTTATACCCTGTATGTATTAGTTTTTATTCCAGTCATTTTTTTGATATTCATCCATTACCCACTGAAGAAAGGTTCAATGTGTAAGATTTAGGTGAAATGGATCTATTGGCAGATATTTAATATGAAATGATGTCTGTCATCTAAATTGTATGAGGCAGCCATGTTTTTTACAGTAGCCCAGACTGGACAATCTGGGGGTCATCTGCAACATGACACTTCGCCACTAGATGTCACTACATTCCACACACTGAACCTTTAAGGTATTGCGTGTATCTTATCTTAATCTTATTTGATCTTTATCTCTTCTCATGTTAATCTTGAATGGTTAAATAAATCAAATAAAGACCCCAGTGACAGGGTCGTGTTTTGAAGTCTTTAAGATGTGAGCATCAGCTGATATAATTTATTAATTTAAACATTTCTCATTCTCTCTTCATTCATCCAAAGCTTCCGGTTGGAAACTTCGCAAGTCCTCAGGAAACTGTGGCTCTGGAGCCGCCATGTTGTCTCTCAGCCTGTGGGCCTCAGAGGAGATTCCTGGGTGCGGAGCCGGAATGGAGGCCGGCGGAGCAGCGTCCATAAGCCCCGTGTGAGGAGGAGGAGGAGCCTGGTTCTCTGGAGGCTTCGCGGGAATAGACGTCCGGTGGCCGGGGGAACTAAACACCCACTGCCGCAGGAAAGCGTTCGTTGAGCCGCAGCTCAAGGAACCGGAGAGCGGAGCTTTCCCCGGAGCGAAGACCCGTCCTGTCGGTTACACCGCCGGGAGGACCGCGTGAAGTCCAGCCAGCGGCTCGTCACCCTGCCCGGGATGTTGGGCTCCGTGTAGCCGCTCCACCTGGACCAGCCCGGTGCCTGAGCCCGGACACTTCGCTCCCTCTGCCGACCGAGGAGCAGCAGCAGCCGCGGACACGTCTCTGATTCCCCGTCCCGCTCGCTCGGTTCCTCCTCTGACACCGGGAGGCTGTTCGGAGCAGAGAGGCGGGGCCGAACCGGTGGACTCCCCCAGAATGGATCACTGAGCTCGGGCTCACCCACAGCGACGCAGCGCTTTTTCTTATGGGGGGCGGGGGGTCGACGACAGGAGGCAACGACCGGGATTTAGACACGTCTGTGTGGAAGTGCTGACCGACTCGCTGCCCGGAGCCGCCGGTGCTGCCTGCCCGTCTGCCCGTGGCCTCCGCCGGGCTGCATTTATCTGGAGATTAGCAGAATCCTCCGTGTGGGACGCACAGATTTGGGGAGCGGGGAGCGATCCTCCCCAGCCCGGGTCGGACTATGGCGGACGACGACATTCTGTTTGAAGATGTGTACGAGCTGTGCGAGGTCATCGGCAAGTAAGTGTCCTCTCTGCGGGAAGATCAGGCCGTTTCTCCGGTTAGAACCGGGACCGTCACCGGGGCTTTTTACCAGCTCGTCCATAACACCACAAGACACACACATGTACACACACACACACACGTACACAATATACACCCCATACACATATATATACACGCATACATACCATTAACATTTATATAATATATATATATATATATACAATGCATACATATACATAAAAACACATACAACCCATACAAATGCACATTCACAACACACACCACATACACACACCTATACATACACACAAACACACACCTAACACATATACACCAACACACTTCACATACACACATTACAAACACTATCATTCATACATACACACATATACCATACACATACACACACGTGCACAGTGTGTATGTGAGAACCGATGCCGATCATCATAATTAAACGTGTATTTAAAATCTTATTCACACTTTTACACCATATTGTTGATAATATTTTAATGTTTTTAACACACATTTGTGCAGCTATTCTCATGAGGAACATAATTCCCATCTTAAACTGAACCAGTACCTCTGTAATGGGTTTGCTTCACCAGAACCAGGCTTTGGTTCTGGTGAGCCTCACTGGTCCTGACCCGCTCGGTGTTAAAGATGGAAACAAGGAATGAAACGAGTGAACGCAGCCACAGCAGTTAAATACAAAGCTGTCATGCCTCTGACAGACGCAGTGGTCGTGATTACAGTTGTTGCCTCCCCAGTTGCATGTGTGTTATTCCGTGTGTCAGTGTGTGTCCTCCTCCTGCATCACGGGTTGTGTGTTAGTAGCGGTCGCAGCTCCAGACCTGTACAGTACTTTGGCATGACGCTGTGTGCTCTGACCTGTAGTGGCAGTTGGCAACTTACTGCAGAGATTAAAGGGCAGGGAACAGACCAATGTGAGTCATACACACACACACACCCACACACACACACACACAGACACACACCACATCTGGTCATCGTTAGTGACTGTGGAGGTTTCACTCAGGAGCCAGGCCACTTGGAATATTGTCCACAGCTCTGGTAAGAGGAGAGCAGGGCTTGTTTCTGCACTGGAGACTCTACCTTTCCAGCCCGGCTGCCTTTAATAATCATTAATCCCTGTAGTGCAACACCCCACATTAACCCTGTAGTATATTTGAACATGCATAATGCACGACGGATGGATGATTAAAAAGACTCCTCCAGTACAGGAGGACATTACAGCTGCAGTATAAATCCACCTCAGAGCAGAGACCTCTGTGAAGCGGCTCGGGGAGGACAGTTTCTCTTTGGAATGTGACAGGTGAATTATAATGTGATTGCCACAATTACCTTCCTGTTGTTCTCCTACTTTAGAAAAGAGGGCGGTGACAAAGCTGAGTATATCATTAACATGTGTCCATGTCATTGCGTTCCATTGCAACCAAGTGGACTGTTGTGACAGTCGGGGAGTTGTGAACGTCCCCGTGCTGCTGCCGCGATGACTAACAACCTGGAGCAGTTAGAAAAAAGAGTTGGAAGAGAAAATGGCAGCAGCAGGATCAGTCCACGAGCCCCCGTGTGTCGGTCTGATGACCTCACCTCCCTCCTCAGTCGTTATCCTGGAGATCAATGCACTCGTCTTTGTGCCGGCACCACACCTGGGGACTTTCCAACCCCATACTGGCACGAGCACAAGAAGGAGGCGGCAGACGTCACTCTGTCTTCACATCCAGCCGAGACAGTTGAGTGAGAGGAGAAGGTGTTTGTGCTCTGACCGCCGTGTCCTCCAGACGGTTGGTCCTGAATAAAGCTCTTCACCGGGCGCTCCAACAGAAGCTCCGTGTGACCGGGGCTCCCGACAGGCCTGACAGGCAGAGCAGGCCGACTGGTTGTGGGACTTCTGCTGTGTCACAGAGATGGTTGACTGCCTGACAGGGTGATAAGACCTGCCCGGCACACTGCATGTGGAGGCAAGCCTGAAAACAGTGTGCACTCTTTTTTCTCTTTGTTTCACACAGTCACAGGCAATTTATTTGTCTTTCACTCAAACGCACACAAGCGCAGAGCCTCCTGTCTGTCTGTCTGTGTGTGTGTCTGTCTGTCACACACACAGCCTAACACAAACACACCTGGTCTGAGTTTTCTGAATATGAACCCTCGCTCATTACATTCAACAGATTGTCTTTAATTTACAGTTGGAGACGCAGAGGCCTGTTATCAGTCGTCCTGCTCTGAAGTGCCCTCTGTGGTTCTGGAACCTGCTAGTGACTGGAGAGAGAAACTCAAGCCAATGACAACAGTGCAGTCAGGATATGCATCACTGTGAAAGCCTTGTACCCGTGCATGTTCTCTGCTGGTTGGACCCTCGTGGTGGCACAGGCCTAAATATAGGTCATCCTCTGAGCTGTGCTTGGAGAGCAGTGTGATGATCTCTGCTTCGTGTGTGTTCACTGGATTTATTTGGATTTATGTTGGTGTTTTGTCGTCATGGAGGAAAAAAAAACACCCTGTATTTGCGTGCTCATCTCTACACATGCATCATTTGAGGATGCACGCACAGGATTTGGTTCCGTGCTTGTATTTTTTTTTTGGAGCTCCAAAAATCCTGTGTGTAGACCACATACATGCAACGTGGTGCACAAATCTGACTTGATACCGTCAAACTGATCCCGTTGTGCTGCTGCGTCCTGAGGCTCGAGAACAACGAGAGGATGGGGGGGGGACATGAAAAGAGGGTCAGGAAGGAGGACGAGGGAGAAGGAGAGGTCAGGGACACGTGGAAGGAAGGAGTCCATTAGTTGGACTTTAAGAGACCTCGTTTCCAGTTCATCCTTGAGGGGAAAGTTGTGCGTGACGGTCTGTGTTATTGTCAGAAGAGGACGTCGCACAAAGCTATGCATAAAAAAATAACTGCAAAGAAGCATGCAGCTTGTCTTTGTTTGCCTCAGCCCCTGCAGCCTGCAACCGTTTTGCAGTTGATGCTCAGTGACAACAGGAAACTGAGATTTTAGCGCCTCAGACCGAAAATGCTCAGTCTCCCAGATTTAAGTTGAGTATGATGTCATGGCGGTAACATGACAAAGCAGTCTACACCCTCAGTTAATATTATTTAAGTTCATATTAAAGCTGAATGATCAGTGACCTTCTCCCCCTGAAGATTTGGACTCACCATGGATTTGATGATGGGCATTTGGTCCCATAACGTGCATCAGCGTGGAGCTGATCTGCTCCACTGTGAATGCAATAAATAACCCCCCATTTGCATACTGCATGCCTTAGGAGGACGCTTGTGGGGGGGTGGGGTTGGGCGCCTGAATGTCATTATAACTCTCGGCCCCGGTATGTGCATGTGTGGTAATGTTGTGCATTTGTCAGATCTTGTGTTTGTGTGGTCCAGTGTGTTCTGTTCCAGGAAGTGACAGGGAATGAAAGCTGGAGGCCTCGCTCCATCTCCTGTGCATGTGTCCCGTTCACCTCGTGGAGTGAACTGACTTCACCCTGAGATAAACAGAGAGCGACACACACACACACACACACACACACACACACACACACACACACACACACACACACACACACACACACGCTCACTGCTGCCTTTTCCAGCTGTGGTGTGTTAGTGTGAGTCTCCTCCTCAGGTAGAGGGAGTGTCACCTTCGTCCCTGTGGCAGTTTGGATGTTTTCACAGTTTAATCCTTGATGAATATATAAAAAGCTGAATATGACACCAGAACAGGCCGCTCCACTACAGGAGCCCGTCGGGCCTGGGGCTGGGTTTGGTCACGATTAGCATTGAGGCTAGTTTCTCCAGACTAATGCTGAGCATGAGGCTATGATTTCATTTTAAAAAGCCTCTCTGGCCACGGTGGGACCTGGTTTTAACATTCTGAGAGGTCCAATCACCAGTGGACAGCGTCTGTTCAGACATTCAGATTGTTCCTGAATGTGTCTCCTGTGGACACTTCAGATCTCACTTCCCTGCTCCATATGGAAATAATGGTGTAGATCCTCCTGTCAGCTGAGCATCCTTCACACACTGAAGAGAATTCAGCCTAATGTGTCCCAGGCCCCCTCCAAGTTGTTTTTTGTGATCAGATCTCAGGACGCCTTCAGGAAGCATTTGGGTCTGTTGAGGGCGGGATTTACAGCTGAGGACTTGTGATTGGATTAGTGAGTACGGGTGTTCTAACCCAGTCTGACCAGTGTCTCTGTCTGCACCAGTGTTCTAGTTCCATGAGGTCGTGAGGTGAAAACAGGAAGCAGCTTCTGGAGTTGGTTAGAAAGTAAGAGCAGGTCTTTCTTTTCTTGGACAGACGTAAAAGAGTGTTAGCAATGTAGCTGTTAGTTTAACACGATACCGTTTGTTTTCTTCTGGAAAAGGGTCACGTGATCACTGTGACGAATCAGGGATGGAGCGGTGGTGACTAATTCAGATTCCTGTAGCCGTGTCTCAAGTCTTGGCCCAGCTCTTTAGTAGGATGTGGTCTCTGTGGCCCAGGAAGGAGGGGGACTTCCTGGGCCACACAGACCAGCCAGCCTCTCTCCATTCATGAATTGATGAGTGGTTTTCCATTAATGATTCTCCCAGAGTGTGACACCATCAGACCCATGGGCTGTGGGTCAGTAGGTCACACACTGCTTGGTTTACTCCTCATGACCGGTGTCTTCACAGCAGAGACTCTCTGGGTCAGTCTGAAGAAAGGCGTCGGCCAAGTGGAGCTTTTATGTGTTGTCTCTTTTCATTGGCTGTTCAGACGTCTGCAGCGACTCCCAGGATGTTCCTCCTCCATCAAATCCTCCATAACTCCATCCTAATAAATGGACTGAAATGATGAAATGTGACTTTTTGAGATCATAATGCTTCAACAGTGTGGTAGTGGTTGTGTGAATGGGGTCCTCGCCCTCAAGGGAAAACACACAGTGTGTTCTCTCAAAGGCGGGTGCTTGTTTGTGCGTCTGTGTGTGTGTGTGTGTTGTACGATCTTAGGCTCAGTGTTGGGATTCGGAGGGAAAATCTGCTGAAAGGCTGTTTCCTGCACATAGATGCTACAACAGAGAGATCTCACACTCAACCACTAAAATATTTAACCATCCTCATCAAGCTGGAGAAAACGACCCCAGCAGATCAGTGTGTCCTGTTGAGTCTGGTTCATGACCCTCAGAGGATCAACCTCTGTGGGTCACACTGATGCTTCCTGCTCAAACACAGACAGATGTTTTTAACTATACTGCTTGTGGCTTGATTAATAAACTCCAACGCTGCTGCCTGTTGAAAATAACATAAAGAACCCGACCTCTGAAACGGACGGGGACATTCCCAGACAGAGACAGAAGGATATTTACTTTAGGTGTAATATAAATCACCAACTAACCATCCAAATATACAGATGTGTGTTTAACCTGCTGAGGCTGCTGTGTATTCATGGCACCACTTGTTTGCTTGAGGAAAGAGAAGGAGAATGTGACACCTGACCTTCTCCCTAATGGAGTAATCAGTCATGTTCTCCAGATGATGAGGAGCAGAGGCCAGTTTGATGCAGTCTGCTTCACCGTTGTCAGATCGGCGAAGCAGGCAAATTCTTTTCTGGTTATCTGTGCAGCGGCAGCCTCTCCCCCCCCCCGCCCCACTGGGGATGACACTGTTACCGGTTCTACGACGGTAACATTTAAATCATCATTATAGCTGTGGTGGATTAGCATGGTGTAAAAACTCTTAATTAATTACTATTTCACTGTCAAATAAGACAAAGATCAGAAAACAGACTCACACCAGTTAATTTCTTTACATCTGCGAGTGCTGTGTGGTCACAGGAGGTTCCTCTCAGCCAACAAGGGGAAACAGTTCCTTCATTAATGCATTATTAATGAAATTATTTCCCAGCTGACTCCACGTGTGTCTCAACACTCGCCTACAAAGATGTCATGTGTGTATAATTAGTTTTAGCAGCACAGAAACACATGAAGACCTCGGTGAAGGCTCCCACAGCTCTCTGCCGTGTTCTTGTTTAATGGATAAATATGATATCACTGCAGAATAGCGATTGCTTGTGTTTATTGCCACTGGTGGTTTTTGATTTGTCGAGTGGAGGGTTCTGTTGCTGAAAGTCGCTGATGCAGCCAATCACATTCCACTCGTATGTTTTATTCTCTCCTCCTGTTTTTCCCCCAAGATTTATTATTTTTCACTACTGTTGATCTGCAGGAGCCTTTTCAATCTAAACGGATTTCCATGCTGCATGCCAAAGCACATACTGTGACCTGGGTTACAGCCGGGGCCTCGTGGAAAGAACTGCCTCATGTAACCCAGGGAAAAGACGTGAACCCACAATGTAACACACAGAGAAAGACGTGAACCCACAATGTAACACACAGAGAAAGACGTGAACCCACAATGTAACACACAGAGAAAGACGTGAACCCACAATGTAACACACAGAGAAAAGACGTTAACCCACAATGTCACACACAGAGAAAGACGTGAACCCACAATGTAACACACAGAGAAAAACGTTTCCAGTTCGAACACCTGAAATCTGCTTCAGGAACTCTTTAGCAACAGGATTGAAGACGATAGAGTTCGTGCTGCCAACCCACACAGAGCGTCAGTTTACTCATAAACCAAGTGTGAGGTGATTGGGCTTGACTCAGATAAATGTCTGTACCTAATGCTGAGCATGTGACCTCATGTCCTGTCGGTTCTCATGCGGGGAGCAGATGTTCAAAGGAGAAACTAATGGGAGGTCACCATCTGAAGGTAGGAATCCTCCGGTTGAACATGGCTGACACATGTGGCCACGCGTCTGCAGTGATTTCATGTGTTCACTGCACCAACCTTCACATGCTGTTTCAGTTTGTAGCTAAAGGCCTGATGCATAGTTCAGGTTCATTCAAAGTGCGTTGGCTCCCACACAGCTG
Source organism: Platichthys flesus (assembly GCF_949316205.1). NCBI lineage: Eukaryota > Metazoa > Chordata > Actinopteri > Pleuronectiformes > Pleuronectidae > Platichthys > Platichthys flesus. The sequence goes on along the minus strand of NC_084957.1, from coordinate 1,185,466 downwards.
CTGGTGCAGGTTGTGGAGCTGTGGACGGACTGGTGTACAGCTCAGTAAGAACAGAGGCTAAACCAGAGACCTCACAACCTGCAGTGTCTGCTGCTTGATCTTTAATCAGGTCTGACAGACGGGTCTGGATTTAAAGCTCTGCACAGTAATGTAAGAGAGGAACTGAACAATAATAATCAGTTCTGATCGAGGGTCAGGCGTTTTGAAGGGGATGGAGTTTGGCGATGAAGTTAAGAGTAAAGTTTCAGCCATCAGGGGGACTGGAGCCAATCCCAGCTGACATTGGTCAGGAGGCGGGATTCACCCTTGACAGGTCGCTAGTCGATCACATGGCACAACCATGTATGCTCACATTTACACGCAATTCTCTTGTTTGTTGTGGTCGCTGCCCTTGTTTTGTTTTGTTTGGTCTCGTAGATGAGAAACTGTTTCTCTGTGTCTCACTCAACCGAGAAAAAGTAGGAATTAGCAGCCAAAAGAGAAGTAGCTCCATTGTTCCCTGGAAATCGAACTTGTGTCGTCCACCCATCCATTTGCTACAGCTTCAGTCTGACTGTGGTCACAGAGGTAGCCGGCCACACTTTCCAGCTCCTCCCCCCCCCCCATCAGTTCCTGGTCTACCCTGGGGTCTCCTCCCGGTTGGGTGTTCCCAGTAAACCTCCAACGGAAGGTGCACAGGAGGTGAATTTTGGATGATAATACATTTAAATTCAAAAACCTATTTAGCAGTTAATATGTGACTCAGAACAACAGCGTGGACGAGTTGAGAGTTTTCTTCATTTTGATTTGAAACGGAATCTTTCACTCCACCCTCGAACATCAGGGTCTATCAGCAGGGAGGATTAGGACGGAGCTTAAACAGGAAACAAGAGGAATCTAGGATGAGCGTGGAAGGATCCTTGAGGCTCACCAAGTTTAATAATAGAAAATTGGATATTGTAAAACGCACAATGCGTTCTGCAAGACGAATGGAAGTGGAGCTGTTTCCAACCTCGGGCTTGTTTCTCACAGCGGCAGGTCCATTGTTCATGGCAGCAGGCATGAAGGCCCGGAGCTCCACTGCTCTAACAGATGATATTTTTATCACCCCATTCAGCCGGCTTCTCTTTCTGTTTCTATAGAGCTCCATCTGAGCACACATAGATTTTCTGTTATTTATGGAAGTAGCAGATCAGCCCATGTGCTTCCTGTCTCCTCGCCTTCATCCATGGTTGTGTGCAAAACACATTTTTATTAAATTAACCTCCATTTAACAAGGCAGGTCAATTAAGAGGAGATTTAAATTCCCATTATGAGTGAGGGGGACATCTGGAGCTGCAGTGGATTGGTCATGTGGTGGAGTTTCTGGTCTTTGGATGGGACTGCTTCTCTCTGGGCTTTTTCCAATGAAGAAGTCTCACCTCTGCTGGTGTTGTTGCAGTCACACATCCTGACATCCTGTCAATCAAAGCAGGTACTATGGATGATGTTAAATAAGCAGCGCTGTGAGATGACTGACTGCTGAGTAGCACCTAGAGGCAGATCAGGGGTCAGATCAAGGCTCTTTCTGTTGATGGCTAACGAAGCCAGATTCTTTTACTTTGTGTTTGCTCTGGATTGAATGTGTCTCTGTGCACTGCAGGGACCTAACATGTAGGAAAAACCCATAAACATAATGTGAAGCTATAGACTGCAGCTCTGTAGTATCAAGTGTGTGTGGAGCCCTGTTAGCAGCTGCATTGTGTAGTGTGTTACGCTGCCAGTCAGTTATTTACTAACCTGTAAAAACCTCCAGGCTCTAACAAGGCACAAGACCATTAAAACTTACTGCCTGTTAAGGGGGAAGGTAACAAACTCCATCTTCACAGGCTGCTTGGCTGGTCAGGGTGTGAGGGGGTGATTCAGAACTCTTCAAGATTATATATTTGATATTTTCTGCAGAGTAGAAGACGTTAGTGGGAAACAACAACATAAAAGGATAAAGAATTTGATCACATTTTGGATCTGGTTTCCTGAAGCTCCAGTGTTCACCAAACTTTAATATAAATAGTTTTCTTGGTCGTGTGAGCCGCGGCCGAGCGTGGTGGATCAGATCAGCTGCAGCTCATTAAAGTCAATTATGTAAGATTTCCTCTACATGTCACTGACTGGACTCAGACTGTTGAATGAAATGACACACACACACACATGGCTACAGGCTGTGTTGGTGTTGTGTGTGCAGCATGTCCACGTGCACCTTCTACACTCGAGTGAGTCAACTTTGAAGACTCGTGGTTGTGTTTTAATCTGGACAGACGGACGCCATGTTCTCTTCCTGATTGGTTCTCATCAGTCCCATGACTCCACCACTCATCGTGAAGGAAAGCGTTGCTAACACTTACTGTTGATTTTAGGTCAATGTACAGACTCACACCCACACACAGCTCTACACACCCTCCCTACACAGACACACACGATCCCATTCAACCATCAGATCCAGCTGGAAGTTGTCATCGTCATTCTGTGGTGAATCTGATCATCTCATGTTGGTTCACATGTGAGGAGCACAAGTCATATAGATAATGTTAAATATGCCCTCAGGACAGACATGTGTATGTATATTTGAACAGAAATGAACATTCTCCTGCAAATACCAAAGCAGTTTGTGCTGCAGCCTGAAACCTGTGATGAATCCTTCATGGAGCTGCAGAGGAGACGTGTGCTGTAGGTAGCTGGGGGGGGGCCGGTGCATGTGCGTGGACGGCAGGAGGAAACACGATCAATCCAGTCATCCCTGTTTGAGTCACATTTCCAGAAAAGAAGATGCTGAGCCATCTAGTTCTGGATCAGTCCCCCCCCCCCCCCCCCCCCACAGACTCTGAGACAGGGGAGCTGAAACAAAACAAAGAGAAACAGGAGACGCAGGCGAAGAGAGGTGACGATGAGATGAAGCCAGGAAGCAGTAACCAGTCGGAGGAGAATTAGGACCTGAACGCACCGCAGCCACATTGAGCCGGGAGCACGGCGGTGTTGACATATTGTCTGACAGATGGGGGACACATGCTCCGTGGCCCCGCCCCGTTCTCACAGCAACTGGGACTGAGAGACAGAATAAGACCCGCTGTGGCCTGTTCGCAGGGAAACCACCTTGTCTGACTTCAAGCTGCATAACTCCTGAATTCTCTCTTCATCTCCTCCCCACCTCCCGAGTGTGTCACTGCTCCTCAGCCCCCCCCATGCCACTGTTATTTACGACTCTGTTAAAGGTAATGTAAACAAAATGCCAGCGTCGTACGTCATCCTCTCGGTCCCTCGCTCAGCTCATTAAACGTGCCGCGGGGTCACGGAACAAGTTTAATCACAACCATTTGTTTATGCCCCCCCCTCATTTGGTTCTTGTACACAAAGTGCATCAGGGCCTGACAAAGTTGTGTTGTATTTAAAGCATCTGTGGTGAAGGGAGTTGTCCGGTCCATACTTTTGGGTAATAGTGATGTCATGTGACAGGGCAGGGGGAAAAAATAGTGGCAAATATATTTTTTAAAACTAAAATCGATATCTAGAACCACTCTGAGCCAGTCCCCCGTTGGCAGGTGAATATAAACATTGTGCACTCGAGCTTGAGGAGTCGATGATTCAGCTCCTGACTCGTTTTGTGTTGTGGCGTTTCAAGATGGCTTCTCTTTCTTCTCTGTGGACCCACGCACTCAAACACGTCTGACTGTTTTGTGCGACTCCCACTCGCGCCCTTGAACAATGTCTCACATTTGTTCTCTGCTCTCACTCTGTGGCTGGTGTGAATGGAGTCTTCATTAGTCATCGCGTCTACGTCAGTGTTGATGCTGCTTCTGGTGAAGGACTCGCAGTGAGGAGGAAGGAGCGAGGCCACTGTCACTTCTTGGCCTCCTCCGCCCCCGCCATCTGGGGCACTGCGGGGGGGCTGGCGGCCTTCAGCTGCATATGTTCTGTGTCAGTGCTGAGTGGGTCTGTGGGTTTGTGGGTCTGTGGGTCTGTGGGTGCTCCGTTACGACTCTGTGTCACTGGTGGTCACTGGTGTCCAGCGTGTGAAAAGCCACTGGTGTTAAATCCCTGTTTGTTCATCGGGTCTGGGACGGGGGTGTCGGTGCTCACACAGCAAACAGTCTGCTGGAGATATGACGCAGTGTGTGACTGGCTGACTTTATTCACACACACACACTAACTCAGACGGTCAAATATTGACCCTGTTCCCTCTGCATCTGAGGACACGCCTTTCTGCTGTTTGCTGCTGATCTCAGGTCAGCTGGTTGAGTGTAAAATGATGTATCTGTGAATCAAACCTCTATTCAGTTTGACTGAATTCTTGGAATGAGTTGATTTCCATGAATGTATGTTACAGTATGAACTGTGGAAACCCTGAAGCAGTAACAACAACATGTGTCTTCAAACACAACTGTGAATCAGATCCTTTCACATCGATTCACTGAGCTCAGAGAAATTAAATCAAATTCCATCTGCAGCAGGTTGAGTCTTGATATCAGCTGCAGCGAATGGATTAATAGATATTGATTACTAAAAGTATATTTGGTATCAATATTCACTTATGAATGAATATTGATTCTCAGCTAAAGGTCCTGAGGATGTGTTGTCTTCTGCGGGAGGAGAAAGCTGATATTTAGTGAGGGGGGGAGAAAAAGACAGTAGAACACACACACACAGACACACACACACAGACACACACACAACAATATCAGCTCCACTCGGCAGTTTTCCCAGGACTTGTTTAGAAACCTCTGAGTTCTCACCTCTGCTACAGCATCTGACTGAGCCGAGCTCCCGGCCCATTGTACAGTTACACACACACAGACACACACACACACACACAGACACACTCGTACACACATCCAGCCCCTCTCAGTCGGGCTCATGTGAACACACTGTGGAGTCAGTGGTTTCAGAACTCAGAGAATCATAGGTTAACACCCTCCTCTTTTACAACTGTGTGTGATAAACAACACACACATGCTGACACACACAACACACGTGTTCCCACATAACACACACACTTGCTCACACACACAGCATATGGTTTCCCAGACTGTGTAAGTCGTGTCACCCTGCTCATGCAAGGCGTGTGTGATCTCTTAGTTTGTTGTGTTGTGTGTGTGTGTGTGTGTGTGTGTGTGTGTGTGTGTGTGTGTGTATGTGGGCTAATCTTAGCTTTGGTGCAGGCATCAGCCACCGATGAGGATTAAGAGACATAAGCACACGATGAGTACTGCTGGACTCAGATCAGTAGTAACAACACACACCATCCGATGATACGTCTAATGTAGTGAACAACTCAGTTCAGTGTGAAACACTCTGGAAGGAGCTTCTAATGGAAGAAGTGGCCTCGGACACGTCGGCCATTTTATACTTGAGACGTCTTCACACAGTTTGAGTTTCTCTCTTAACTGGAAAGTTTCCTGTAGATGTTGACTTGTCTCTGTCGTTTAAACTATTTAGGTGGAAGTAAATATTGATATTGCAAATCTATGCTTAATTCAGATTGTGTGTTGTTTTTCAGATTGCAGATTGTATTCGTGGTGTTTTCTTGTGTTAGAACTCGTGGTTTGGATCAGTCAGCGTCCGGTGGGGGAGGAGCTCCTTGTGTCAGGTCGGTCGGGGGTGTAGATGCTGCTGTGTTATCAGTCACTTCAGAACTGGAGAGTATTTCTTCTACGACACTGAAGGTTTTCACTTTCTCCCACCAGCTGGACAGATAGTGGAGTCTGTTAATCATGTAGACCTTGACCTCTATATGTCCGACCTGGTTCTCTACAGAGACTGAGAGAAGCCTCCTCATCTCCTGGTTCCCATGCTGAGCCCTGAGCGTATCATCCTGACAGTGCTGCTGTGCCCTTTGACCCCGGGGCTTCATGCAGCTCTGGGACACCTCCAGCAGTGTAATGAGATCGGCTGCAGACGTGATAAAGGTCAGAGCTTTTGTCTCAGCTCCGGAGTCCTGCTGAGTTCCTCAGCAGCTCCGGAGCCTGAAGTCCGATCACGGCGCCGGGAGACTTGTTTTTGCGAACGGAGGCTGTAACTGTGCTGAGAGCAGATCAGAGGCCTCCACATGTGCACAGGAACTGACTGAGGGCCAGAGAAAGGATTTCCTCTGTGCCACGCTCCCACAGTGAACTGGGCAGCACAGATCTCCCTGTGCAGCTGCTGGTCGGAGGTTGGGTGCAGGAGAACCGGCTGGCATGAGGATCCATGTGGATGCGTGGCTCTGACTGTGAGAAGCAGGAGTCTGGAGCGGACGTGTGGAAGTCAGGCAGCTTGTCAGGATGCACGTCCACCTCCGCAGGAGAAGGGAGGTGGTGTGAAGGAGGAGAACGAGGGCCCGTCAGTCGAGATGTGTGACGAGGAGTCCACCCCCTCCTCCTTCTCCTCCTCCTATCGACTGAGGAAGGAGGACGGAGGCTGGGCAGATAAAGATAAATAGATCTTTATCTGCCATATTTCCCATTTCTCAGAGATTAACCTGCATTTTCTCAAGTTCACTGAGCCTCAATATATTTACTGCCCTACTTGTATTTAATTTAACTCTGTCCCTGTCCTCTCCGTCACTGTTTGACCTCGAGGCCTCGACACCGTCTCTAAACTAAACTCTGAAGAGTGGCAGCCAACTTCCTTTTAATCCTTCTGAGAACTTGGCAGAATCTGGTTTCTTGCCGTTTGTCTGAGCCTCTGGATCCTGGATCCTGGTGGAGCTGCAGAGAGCTGATGCTGACTCAGGCTGGATCACAAATAGATTGAATCTCCTGAATGTGACGTCTGAAATCACAAAATACCATCTGAACGTTTCAGGAAGAAAAACACTGAGTGTCATTGTTTCTGCAGAGCTCGACTGAGCTGAGGGTTGTCTTTAATGACATGAGCGTGACCTTTTCACACACACACACAGACACACACACACACACACACACTCATTGCTGCCTGGTGAAATGCAGGTTTTCTGTTTTTCTTGACACTTTCTGACCTTTACTACTTTATCCAAGCGCTGTGTTGCCATGACACTGCAGCGCACACACACACACACACACACACACACACACACACACACACACACACACACACACACACACACACACACACACACACACACACACAAACAGCATTTGGAACGTGTGTGTGTGTGTCTGTGTGTGTGCGTGATGCCTTTCATGCCCCCAGGGCCGCTCTCCGCCTGCAGGCGTCCAGGAGCATGCACTGTGGATGAAAGGAGGAAGCAGTTTGAAGAAGAGGAGGATGAAGAGCTCTGAACACAAAGAGGAGGTGAACTAACGGAGCGTGGATCCATGTGCAGTCATGAAAACACCTCTCTGTGGTCCTCTACTCTTCCTCTTCCCCTGATAATCACATCAGTGGGACGCCTGCAGCCTGTTTCTCTAGTAGCAGTTATCAGAGACGTCCTCTGAGGGACACCAGGTCTTCACCTGAAACCAGGGACCATCACAGGTTTCTCCAGAGGTTGTAAATCAAGATGGTGGACATGTCTCCACTTCCTCCGACTGGACACGTCTGTCGTTCTTCTGATGTCGTGATGTCAGATCTGTGCAGCAGTGACTGAGGGTTAATGAGATAATTGTTAATAACACAAAACATATACGTTTTAGGCCTTGTGAACTCCTCCTCTTCACTTCTTTCCTCCTCCCACTCTCCTCTCCTTTTCCTCTTCTCCACCTCTTCCCCTCCTCTTCCTCTTGTCTCCCCTTCCTCTCCTCTCCTCTACCCCCCTGCTCTCCTCTTCTCCCCCTCTTCCTCTCCTCTTCCTCTTGTCTCCCCTTCCTCTCCTCTTCTCCCCCTCTCCCTCTCCTCTTCTCCCCCTCTTCCTCTCCTCTTCCTCTTCTCCTTCTCTTCCTCTCCTGTCTTCTCATAGTAAATATTTCTCTTTTTATGAAGGAAGTAGATGTAATAACAGTTTACATATAAGTGTGTGTGTGTGTGTGTGTGTGTGTGTGTGTGTGTGTGTGTGTGTGTGTGTGTGTGTGTGTGTGTGTGTGTGTGTGTGTGTGTGTGTGTGTGTGTGTGTGTGTGTGTGTGTGTGTGTGTGTGTGTGTGTGTGTGTGTGTGTGTGTGTGTGTGTGTTGCTCATTCTGACTCGCTCGAGTTTCGTGTTTCCTTGTTTTGTCTTTTTGTCCGAACATCGCTGAGAACAGTGATTACTGACCAGAGAGATGATCCTCATGGTCCAGTGACACACACACACACACACACTCTCACTCTGGTGGAGCAGTGTTATGTAAGGATGCTCACAACTGAACTGAGTGTGATATTGGAGGAGGCAGGGAGGAGACATCCTGCCCCCCCCCCCCAACTCACCAGAGGCTGTGAAATCAGGCCTGCAAGGTGTGTGTGTGTGTGTACTCAGTTCAGTGGGATCATTAAGTTTTATAGTCCTAAGCTTGGAGGAAATGGCCGAGCCAATATGCTGACCACTGTGCACTTTCAGATTCTCTCCCACACACAGACACACACACACAGACACACACTCTAACATGTCCCTCCTGCCCTCTCCGCTGTCTGTCCGTCTCCATGCGGCTCCAGATGAACCGCTGTGAGAAACACCATCAGACTGTTCATCAGTGATCGTGGTGGTTTCCTCTGAAGCTCCTCTGGCTCCTCCCTTCATCGTGAAGATGACCCGCAGTGTTAGTCCAACAAGTTCCATTGATCCCATCGATCGGTGCCGAGGCAGCTGCAGCCTGAGAGCTGAGTGTGGCACCGGGGCAGGAAGCCGGGGGTTAGTGTCACAGCTTCCGCTCCTCACTCCTGAGGATCCCGGCTGGTCTGGGGTCAGCTGAGTGGATGTGAGCATCTTCTCAGTGGAGAAGCTCTGATTTGATGTAACGACCCTTTACACAGAGTGGTCCTGCACGTGGAGCTGTGGAGCTCTCTGCGGTTCTGTTGTAACCGGGCTCAGTGTTCGGCCCGGTCCTCACTCTGAGCCATGACCTCATGCAGCAGCGACCACAGCTAATTCTGAACCATGTGTTTATGACCGCTGCCATGGAGGCTGAAGATGCCTGATGGTTTATTTTGTCCTTTGGGCGGCGACAGCTTCAGACCTCAGGCTTTCTACTGTGGGCTTATTTTATCACCCCCCCCCCCCCCCCCCCCATCTTTGTTTCTAATGGAAAACTCTTTTGAACTGAGAATTCAGACCTGCACTGAAGTCCTGACGTGTTCCTCACATGTTACTGACGTGTACCTGACATGTTCCTGACGTGTTCTTCACATGTTCCTGACGTGTTCCTCACATGTTCCTGACGTGTTCCTGACATGTTCCTGACGTGTTCTTCACATGTTCCTGACGTGTTCCTGACATGTTGCTGTGAGCGAGTCGGACCCAACAACCTGCTGCAGCTGCTTCACACACACTAACTACAGAAATCTAGAATTCATGTATAAAACGGCTCCAGTGAAAATGTGCAGTGGATAATTTGTTTATCTGTTTATAATTGAACAGCTTTTTGTTCATGATCAAATCAGACGTTGCAGCAGCTAATTAAACAGTAATAGGATTATTTTTATTACTTGCTCCTAAAAGAGTGTGTTATAATCTTAAGCCTCATTATTGCACTGATTAGTTTTAATTAGAAGAGAAAACAACGGTTTTCAGTTGTGGGTTTATCTGGTGTCTGGGTTTGTTTGTGCTGTTATAAATATTAAAAAACATAAATACACCAGGGAACAGTTTTCTGTTTCCTCTTTTCTGAGAGGGGGAATGTTCCAGAAGGGATGTTTTCCTCAGGTCGGTGAGAGCGAGTCCTGGGATCAGAGGTCGGTCCGGAGCTGATTCTATTTGACCTGAGAATCTTTACCCAGCTCAGTTATTACAAAGAGCAGGGCAATAAGGGAAAAGAATAGAATTTGGTTCAGTTGTTTTATTCCTTTCATATTTATATCATCCTCTCCATCGGTTCCACTGGACCGAGGCTGCACTTCAGTAGCATTCAGATTTCTTCAGACTTATTCTGCAAGTGTTTAATCTGCAGATTATTTTATTGACTAATAGCCTTTAAGCAAAAATACAAATCCCTTATATTTAATTGTGTATTTTACGCAGATTACGTTGCTTTGTTTTGAGCAAAATAATCTATTAACAGAAAACATTTCTCTTATTTTTTTACTGATTATGAGACAAACAGTTAATCAATAAGTTATTAAAATGATTGGCAGGTTTATAGGAAATTCCTCATCTGAGTAGGTGCAGCATCTGTGAGTGAACACTGACCAATTATGAATTATTTTCTGAAATTATTGATCATTGATACACTGAGTTGTAATTAACATTAATCAATAAGCTAAATAATCTGTTCCATTGGCTGTTTCTGTAGATGATTTGTGATGAGCTCCTTTGTTTATCATTTTCATTCGTCATTTATACGTCATCCTTTGTTTCCTGTTATTATATTTATAACTGCAGCAAATTCCTTGTTTGTGTAAACCTACTTGGCAATAAACCCTGATTCTGAGCCCCGCCTCCTGACCTTTGACCTCCTGCAGGTGATGATGGTGACTGTGAGTTAACTCCTGCATCTGAAGCTAAACTCCTCTTTCACATCATGTTGTTGTGTCATTTTGAAACCTCTTCCTGTGGGATTGTGTTCTTGTGTGTTGTCGTGATCTTGGCTGTGAGACACACACATGCACAGATACTGAAACACATGAGGCCTTCGGAGGCGTCAGTGGCTCTTAGATCACAGCGAGCTCCGGGCTCACATCATAAACATGCTGTCTCCTCCCGAGGATTCTGCCCATAATGCGTGGTTAATGGTTCCCGTCTGATCGCTCTGTGGCCCGGAGCTGATCAATGATTTATCCGTGTGGTGATGTCATAGATCTCACGGCCAGTCCGCCATTAACGCTGCAAACGCACAGATGCCCAGGAGGATCATGGGTATCGGTCTGGATCTTTGATTGACTGGAGATGTTGAGTTGTATGATGTTAAACTTTAAATATCTTAATTACTTCAAGTCGACTGCAGAGAAAGGACCTTTTCCAGCGAGGCGATTGGCCACTTACTCAAAGTTTAGGCAACAAATCATCCGGTTAATCCGGCGAGTGGCTGCTCTCCGTCTGCTCCGTCCCAAAACAGCCCCGACAGCAAAGCTCCCACTTGGCTCGCGACCCGAAAACACTCAGAAGATTGGAGCGGAGGATTCTCCTCCCTCTGTTTCTTTACTTCATGTGTCTCCCGCCCACGTCCTCAGCACTTCCTGTCCGTCTCCTCTCACTCTCCCCCCCGCTGTGGACTCGTGCTCCTGATGTGTGTTCCCTTCATTAAGACCTGTTAGTGCTGCTTTACACACAGAATGGCTCCTCTCTCTCTCTCTCTCTCTCTCAGTGCAGTGTTTGCAGCTTGGTCATTGGTTGCTGCTCAATATAATGCAACTATTTAAAATGGATCAATTGGATTTCTGGTCCTGATTCATCTCCTATAAAACTCTTTTTGGAAAGATTTTCTGAAAGATAAATATGATATAGATACATAATGCATGGTGCCTACAGTGCAAAGCAGGGATATTTGTAGAAGGTGATGTCCAATAGATCAAACGGATGATTTCAGTTTGTGTATTTCAGGCAGAATGAATCTGTGGTGACTGAGTGAATCTTTCCAGATCTGCTGGAGAGTCTCAGGGTTCAGGCTCGTCTCCTTCTGCTGAGCCACCTGGGAACATGTCGCCTGCTCATTCATGCACAGCCTCGTGGGGGGAGGCAGGAGAGGCCTTTAGCTGGAGGACTCTGAGCTGTCACTCACACACACATAATGCATTTGTTGCTTTATAAATGAAAAGCATCAGTTATAAATGCTTCCATTATTTATGTCACATCCCTTCTTCTTGGTTTCAGCCTCGTTTCTGACAGAATTGACGACCCTTGGAGAGAGAAGCCCCCCCCCCCCACAGAGCTCTGACACATCAAACAGAAACTGCAGCTGATTCTGCAGGATTCAGATTTATTATAGAGAAATAAAAAGACTACTCAGTTAATTACCAGCCGAGCGATGAAAGGCTCGGTCGATGTGTAACTTATGGTTGAGGAGTGAATGATCATCATCTGGAGAAGGAGTCTCTCCAGTCACCTCAGGGTTCGATTCCCATTCACAGGCTCATGGTCCTATTATCAAACGATTTCCAGTGCATCTGGATCTTCTGAACATGCGTCTTCACTGGCCTCAGGAGCTCTGCTTTCTAATCACCGCACTTAGATCTGATCTTTGGAAAAACCTGCCAAATTCATATTTATGTTCCTGGATAAACGGGGCGTCGCTTCTTCTGCAACAATATATATATATATATATATTTATATATAGTTGGCTGATAAAATTGCAGCACTCATCAAACTACAGAATGGCTATGGCGACTACAGCGTGTTGTCAACTACGGCACCTGCTCCACCTGCCTCTCTGTGTGAGGCGGGTTGTCACCTGTTCTCTGCTGCAGTGTGTGTGTGTGTGTGTGAACATGTTTTGGTGTGTGTCTGTGTGTGTGTTGGCGGGTTGCTGCCAATGAGCATTGCAGGTGCTGGCATGTCCAGGCTTCTGTCTAATCCCCATGGGAGCGTGAATAAGCTGTGGCTCCTTACGTAACCACTACGCCAGAGAGAGGATGGAGAGATTAGGACGTGGACAGAGAGAGGAGGGGAGTGAGGGAGGTAGAGAGGATCACTGAGGATGAGGAGGATGAGGATGAAGGGACATGTGAGGAGTCAAGGTGTTGGGGTGTGTGTTGGTTTCTTCTCTTGTTGATGAAAACCCTTTGCTTGTGTCTCCTCCACAGACGTTCACCCTTTGCTCTAAACGACGGTTGTATTTTATTGTGTCGCTCCCTCGCTCTCTTTCTCTCTGTTGTTGTGTTTGTCGGTTTCTCATTGTCTGCTCGTCTTGTGTCGGCACAGCAAAGCCCCCGGGCAGACGCTGGGAAATGTCAGACGTTTAATTGAATTTATGGCACTGGGAGGATAGACAACAGACACACACACACACACACACACACACACACACACACACACACACTAAACGACTGCAGTGGTTCAGAGAGCTGCTCTCACACTTGCACACGAGGAGACTATGATCTCTGTTGTGTTATGACAGTGTGTGAACAACCCAGCTAATCTAATACAGAAGTGTTGATGTTACTGAACATCAGAGGTGGTTCGCTGTTAGCAGACACACACACACACACCGACACACACACACACACACACACACACACGTAGGTCAGGGGTGTTTGTGCTGTTTGGTACGTTTAGTCCACGATAATTCAGCATTGCACAATGTGTTTAAACAAAGCAGTGAAAGTACCAACAACTCATTATGAATCATTATTATACTCGTTGCTCAGTTGACCCGAGTTAAACACAACTTCCCTCAGGACATCTTCTCTGTGTGTGTGTGTGTGTGTGTGTGTGTGTGTGTGTGTGTGTGTGTGTGTGTGTGTGTGTGTGTGTGTGTGTGTGTGTGTGTGTGTGTGTGTGTGTGTGTGTGTGTGTGTGTGTGTGTGTGTGTGTGTGTGTGTGTGTGTGTGTGTGTGTGTGTCTCTCTCCTCGTCTTTGTTTTGGTGTCTGGTTCACTTGAGGGCAGGTGGAGCTGTGTGTGTGTGTGTGTGTGTGTGTGTGTGTGTGTGTGTGTGTGTGTGTGTGTGTGTGTGTGTGTGTGTGTGTGTGTGTGTGTGTGTGTGTGTGTGTGTGTGTGTGTGTGTGTGTGTGTGTGTGTGTGTGTGTGTGTGTGTGTGTGTGTGTGTTTTCTCCGTAGTTTCAGCTGCCCCATCCGAGCCGGTGTTCTCTGTGTTTATGTCCCTGATGCATCAAGCTGCGTTATGATGGTGATTATGGTTATTATGGGATGTTTGTGTCACTTATTTCACGTGAGAGCGAGAGAAGATCCTGCAGCAGTGAAGCTTCGCTGTCGACAGCTGAATCGATGTGTGTGTCTCCACCTGAGTGAGACAGAGACAGCTCAGCCAGTGGACGAGTGGAGGACCTGTCAATTCACTGCTGCTTAACAATTCGCTCTGCGTCCGAGCCGACCGGCCAATCAGCTGACCAGCTAGTCAGCTGACGAGGGCTTCATGATGCTCAATCAATCAGGCAGCGTGGACACGGAGACATGTTGATTTTGAAACGTATTCTGCTGCTGCTCAGGTTGATGATCCGAGTTAGTGTTATGACTCTAACAGGTTCACTTGATCTAATGATCTGAAGACACATGTCCACAGCCTGTCCATCGCTGCAGTTCCTCTTTCAGCCTCTGGGAAAAAATGCTTGGTTTTAGCTCCTGTCTCTTTAGCCCCCCCCCCCCCTCCTGAAAGAGCCCAGCCTGCTCCTGGGTTGGTAACTGAAGTCCACATGATCCTGCTGGTACCGACTGGACCAAATCAAATCTCAACCACTAACAAACATGATGAAACCGTGTTCGACTGGTTGTGTAACCTCATGTCAAGCAGTGTGTGTGTGTGTGTGAGTGTGTGTGTGTGTGTGTGTGTGTGGATGATTGTTTCTACATTATCTCTTGTTTATCTGTTTTATATCTCATAACATCTGTGAAGCATCATCTGAAACACTGAAGGTTGTTGTCGACGCTGACTTCCTGTCCTCTTCGTCCTTCCTGTCTGTGGACGCCACGCGTGTGCACGGAGGCGTCCTCACGGCAGGTCGGCCCATCGGCCAGTCTGGGTGTGAATGATGCCGCGGACTCGTGCGTCTCGTAAAGCTGCTGACATTCTACGGAATGAGACCCGGGCTTGATTGATGCATTATGAAGTTGGGGAGCAGCGCAGCCGGCAAATCACGTTTTACTGCCGCGTCCCGCACCGAGATGCAGAGACGGCGTGCAGCTCCGGCGCCATTTCTTTTTGATGTTGCTGTAAATTCTGTCGGTTACTGTGACGCGTGGAGCGCAGTGAAGGCCTCTCTCTCTCCTCCGAGCCGCCTCCCCACATCCTCTCTCAGGGTCATTCATAGTGTGAAGAGATTAAGGCTCCAGGTCACGGCTGCACCTCCTACCTGTGAGGTTTGCTCGAGGGCAGGGGGTAGAGGGCAGGAGGGGTGTGGTCATTAGGTGCTTATTGCTGTGAACTGTGCGTGAAAAGGTCAAACATATTTACTTCTCACACTGGAGCCTGTGATCCTCAACCGCCCTCCGCCCACCTCCACCCTGCATCCACTTAACCCAGGTCCGGTCCCCCCCCCCCACTGTTTACAGCCATCCTGAAAGATGTGATCACAAGTGAACAGCTTTAATGTACATGTGATCACATCTCATATCATCATATCACCTCGTTTGGTTCAGACCTTCTGGAGTCAGAGCTCGTTAACGATCGTCTCATTTCATCTCACAGACTCGTCAACTGTTGTTTCACATGAAATGTAAAATGCACCTGATAGAGAACTTGGATAAGGTCCTGTACACACTGAACATGCTCTGGTTTCATGTCCCAGGAGACGTTGGAAGCCTGATCCTCACATGTTCCCTCTCCTCCATGCATAATGAGTGCTATTAAATATTTAGCACAGTAATCCACACTGTAACCGCACTGTGTGTGGAGCACAGTCAATTGTGTCATCTCGAGCCGCCGCTCGTCTCCTTGTCACCACAACGTTACCGTGAGAGTTCCAGACGGAGATCAGAACTTTCACAGATTCACAGAAAACACACGAATGGAGCTCAGCTGCATGTCGTGACCTTGAAAAACCTGTTTCATGTAATTACTCCACAATAATAAGATAATAAATCATGAGAAGGAAAAATCGGTTTTAAATGAACATCTTGATATAATGAGTTCAACACAGTTAGGAGTGACCTTGGTCGACCCTGCTTCTCTGACTCACTGGAGTCGTATCTCATGCAGGTGATTAATCTGTGAAGAAGAGAAGTTACAGAGAAAAACAATCAGACACCAGGAGTGGATTCACAGTGAAGACACCAGAGCATCTCAGGCTGCGTCCACGTTACGTCTTGTGAAGTGAGCGGCTGGCCTTCCCATTGGTGCAGAGCGGTCATGTGATATGTGTGGCAGTGTGGTCGGGGATTCAAAATGATACGGAGATCGATTCCATTTCAAAATGCTTTTCTAAACCCAAAACTTCGTAGTATGGATTTGGCGTCCATGTTTCTCTTCATTCTGCACCCTCCCCCCTCCCCCCTCCCCCTCTTCCTGTTATTTAAGTGAGGGCAGCTGAAGTGTAGGAATCATCCGAACGGCCCGTGTGCAGCTGACTTCCATTCAGAGCCATAATGGCCGACGCTGCGTGCAGCTGAGTCCCATTCAGAACCAGAATGTGCGGTTGATTTCTTTCCCAACGCCCAGTTCCGCCACTCGAGCCGTCTGCAGTTCAAAGCAGTTTCACCCCCCCCCCTCCCCTCCTCCTCTCTGCTGCCAGATTTCTGAAGTTAATCTTTCCCTCTCGCCTGATGTGTGCGGGAGATTGTGCCTCTTAAACCTTTTTCTTAAGGCTGCTGTGAATAAGCCTCTCATCCGCTCCCGAGTAGCTCTTTGCTCAACACATGCTGAACGTGGACACACACGTGCACGCGCACACGCACACGGTGCCTCAGTGTGGGTGCAGCTCCCTGAACAATGTGATGGTGTGTTCAGGCTGTCAGGATATCAAGGGACATAACAGTGTTTAATAAATGCTAGATAGATATTGTTGTACTGAAGATAAATCTGCTCCTCCAGAGGTCAGTAGTGATACAGACGACAGGAGGAAACTGACAAGGTGATGAGCTTCAGAATAAAACACAGGAAATTTGACCATGACAAAATAAAACCTAGATGGTTAGGTCTAGGGATGGGCATAATTAATTGATGATCGATTAATTGATCATTAAGAATTTCATCGATGACATTATTTTTTTCATCGAGGAAAACTATTGCATATTTGCTATTTGTTGGGAGGTTGGAATGTCCAAGCTGCCCTGAACGCAGCACAGCGAGGATGTTAGCAGCCCGGTGCTAGCATCGCTACTCACCGGACCGCCAGTCCACGCGGAGGGGAACCCAGACAGACCCGGGTCTGGGTGAGGGATTCCGGGAGTGAGGGCGTGACCACAACCGAACTGAGACGTCGAGAACCGTCAAATCGAGCTAGCTGTCAGCGGCTAGCTGCTGCTCGCTCATCGGGGCTAAAGAGTTCAGCAGCGCATATTTTCAAGTGTAACCATTGAACTGATCCCGTTTCACTGCCACAAGAGTTCATCTTGTAATAAAGATCCCAATGAGGAAACACGTTGTGTTTTTTATATTTTCACAGCATTTTTTTATAGCCTATAAATAGTGAATTTTAATTAAAAAATATTAATGATTAATCGAAAATCGATCGTTAATTTTCCCGACGATCAATTAAGACCATTTAATCGAATGCCCATCCCTAGTTAGGTCCACTGAGCTAAATGATTCTAGTACATTGAACATATCATGAACACTTGATGAGAGCATGAAGCTCTGTCCATGTCCCATTAGCTAACATGGAGGAGGTGGAGTCAATGATGTGTAAAGCAGCCAGCCACCAGGGGGCGATTACAAGGATTTGGCTTCACTTGTTGGAGCTGACATGTCGTCCATCTTTTTCTACAGTTTATAGACAATTATGTCAATCGACTTATTGATTGATTGATTGATCGGCTCCGTCTTTACAGACAGTGACTTTCTGCAGATTCTGTTTTGTTATTAGATTCATATTTAATTGGCTTCTCTTTACCTGGGATCCCACTGCGTTTCAGAAAAGACGCTCTGCTTCTCCTCATCGACCTTTAACCGTCACAGTTCCACCTCCTCCTCTTCACATTTTGTATTCCAGTCACAGCTCTCTGTCCACGCTGCTGCTCAGCTCGTCCTCCGTCCTCCCTCTGTCTGTCCCCTCCCTGTCCGGCCTCCTGTACGTCGTGGTACAGAGCGCAGCCCGGAGCCAGGCCTGACATTTGCTGTGCTGCGACGGGGGGACAGAGGTGAAGTGACTGGACTGTGGCGTGGGGGGGGATATGGCGGCAGAGGAGCACTCGGCTGCATTACTAATGAGAGCTCTCTGACCCGCTGCACCGGCTCCAACAAAGTTACGGGTGAAGCATATTCCTGCTGGAGTTTTGTCTCAGAGACTTTCCCCTCGGCTCTCAGCGCTGACGTCCTGCACCGAACCACTTGGCTGATTGGGAGCTGGTGTTGTGTTTGAGTCTGAGCAGCAGTTTTCCCCACAGACCTCAGATCTGCACAGCTCAAAAGATTCCAGGAGAAAAAGCCTTTTCATTTTTCTCTCTTTCATTTCTTTCCAGTTTCTGTGTGCTGAGTTAAAATGTGCAAAATGTACATCAGAGTGTTTCGTTCAACTCAAAGTGAAGAAGAAGCTGATCACCTCTTCATCACTTTCAATCAGTTGATGGAGCATCAGATGATTAACAGCTTATTATAGAATATAGCATATTTTTTAAGTAGATATCCATCATGTGGTCATTAGACTGGTGACCCAGTGCATGTGTGTTTGTTAATGTGATGGCTGCAGGCACATAGACACACACATGTTCCCATTGGTCAAAGTGACAGTTTACTCATCACTGCTCATAGTGTTGTGTGTATGTGTGTGTGTGTGTGTGTCTGTGCGTGTGTGTAGGTGTCTCCTGCATGTTTGGGCACGTTGCCGCTCTACCTCACCCTTCTGACGCTAAGCAGCTTTAGCTTGATCACCATCTGTTCAACCAGTCTGTGTATGTGCACAAAGACTCCTTACACACTAACACACACACACAGACTCACATACCAACACCGACACACTCACACATGGCGTTCAGTCTGCTGCAGCCAGGGGTAGTGTTTGTGTTTAGCTGTGAAATCACCACTGAGGTTGTGTGATATGTGATTTATTTATTTTGTGTCTGTGGATTTCTGTGAGACTCTCCTGAACGTTCCCTCATGTTCCTGTTGTCGTGAACGAGTCGGAGCGACAACCTGCTGCTGCGTAAAATACACAAAACTCTACAATTAAACAGAAGAATACAAAACAAATCCATCGTGCAAAATGATAGTATATAATAATATAAAGTGTCAGTGTTGTGTTTGGAGTCTGTTTCCTCTGCAGGTGTAACAGGATCTTCTTGAGACCTAACGCAGTGTGTTGTTTTCAGGGGGCCCTTCAGCGTGGTGAGGAGATGCATCAACCGGGAGACGGGGCAGCAGTTCGCTGTCAAGATCGTGGACGTGGCCGAGTTCACCTCCAGCCCAGGACTCAGCACCGAGGGTAAGAGGTCACAGCCCGTTGCTCGCTCATAAATATGACTGAAGATAACGACTTCTTGCTCCTTCCCTGTTAAACAGTGAAATATGATCAGGTCTGTATCCTGATGCTTGTGTAAACATTGTGTCAAAAAATGTTCTCCTCCGCGCCGGCGTCACCCAGTGGCCGGAGGCTTTACCTCAGTTTCTGTCGAGAACACTGTAAAGGAATATTTGGTAAAACATTCATTGGACGATCAGCTGCTTAGATTTGAGTTGGTGGTGAAAGGTGAGGGTGGCGTCACACATCATGTTTGTTCCTTCCTCCTGGTGGCGTCACACGTCTGCTCCACGCTGCCTCTCTGCGAGGCTCTGGAGAGGATGTTGAGGATGAGTGTGAGAGTGTGAGGAGGAACGTGGACGTGTTCCAGACGTGACACCAGAGAGGTTCCACTGCACATGATGACGTTTCTCTTTCTAGTCACTGAACTCTGTCATCCCAGCTCGTACAGTAATCCAGGAGGTGAAGAGCTGTGTGGGTTGGCAGCAGTTCTACCTGCTTCACCACTTCATCACAGCCGTCACCTTCACACGGTGGCGTCTGGGTGATACCCGCTGGACGTCCATCTTCACCGTGTCCTCCGCCCCCCCTCAGCGACGAGGTTTACCGACGGAGTCCAGATTACATGTTCTGGGTATTTTGTCATTTCTCTGTTCTCACATGAAGCTCTGAGGAAAATCAATCCTGAAGGATCACAGAAAACTCTGAAATGAAATTTCCATTGTAGCTTGTCCAACACTGTGCCGGGGCCATTTCTCTTCATCGGCATTATTTATGTTCACACGTGTGTGTGTGTGTGTGTTTGTGTGTGTGTGTGTATGTGTGTTTGTTTCCTGGTCAGCACACTCCCTGGTCATTTATATCTAATCACAGTCCTTCCTCTGTAGCCCTCAGAAATCCATCAAACCCCAAAACCAGACGTCAGCTTCTCATTGTTGATTTCCTTTTATTTTCATCCCCCCATCTCTCTCTCTCTCTCTCTCTCTCTCTCTCTCTCTCTCTCTCTCTCTCTCTCTCTCTCTCTCTCTCTCTCTCTCTCTCTCTCTCTCTGGTTGTTGTTCTGTGGTTTCACTTGAGCGGACAGCTGCACAACAACACAGTAATCAAGCCCACATGCAAACACCCTGAACGGATACAGACCAAGGGAAGTGGGTCAAATGATTTGTGTCTCTGCAATGGACTGGGCAGGGGGGGGCTGACACACACAGACACACACAGACACACACAGACACACACACCAGCTTGTTTCTCTGCAGCCTGTCCAGAGGCCTGTCTGATGAATAGGTCAGACTTCCGAGGGGAAGAGA
Source organism: Platichthys flesus (assembly GCF_949316205.1). Classification (NCBI taxonomy): domain Eukaryota; kingdom Metazoa; phylum Chordata; class Actinopteri; order Pleuronectiformes; family Pleuronectidae; genus Platichthys; species Platichthys flesus. The sequence goes on along the minus strand of NC_084957.1, from coordinate 1,164,904 downwards.
GAGAAAAGCCAGAGAATGAGTAAATTCATCATGTGACATCGCCTCCTCTCGTTGCTCCGCCTCCTCTGTTCTCTCATTCCTTCACTCTCTCCTTCTCCTCTTCCTCTCTTCCTCTCTTTCCCTCCACTCATCATTTCCTCTCCCATCTCTCACCTCCTCCGTCTTTCACCTGCAGAGCTGTTGAAGCTGCAGCTCTGTGTTTCTGTGGTTTTCTGTTTCCATTACATTGTTGTGACATGTTCTAAGTGGGAAACCAGTGTCAGGACTGGAACAGACACAGACGCACTATCACAACACACAACTGTAGGTGTGTGTTGTGTAGCTGTGGAAGCATGGCTGCCTCCTCCTGTGAGCTTTGACTCCCAGCAGGAGGAACATGGATCCCTGTAGAGATCACATCTGTTCACTCAATACGACTCTGACACATGAACAGAAAGTGAAGCTGGGGAACCGCTGGAAAGGGAGATGGCACAAGGCTGATGATGATGACGTAGAACCACAGAGAACCACAGAGATCCACAGAGAACCACAGAGATCCACAGAGAACCACAGAGATCCACAGAGAACCACAGAGAACCACAGAGAACCACAGAGAACCACAGAGAACCACAGAGAACCACAGAGATCCACAGAGATCCACAGAGAACCACAGAGAACCACAGAGATCCACAGAGATGATGAGGTAGATCCACAGAGATCCACAGAGATCCATAGAGATCCACAGAGATCCACAGAGATGATGAGGTAGATCCACAGAGAACCACAGAGATCCACAGAGAACCACAGAGAACCACAGAGATCCACAGAGAACCACAGAGAACCACAGAGATCCACAGTGATGATGACGTAGATCCACAGAGAACCACAGAGATCCACAGTGATGATGACGTAGATCCACAGAGAACCACAGAGATCCACAGAGATCCACAGAGAACCACAGAGAACCACAGAGATCCACAGTGATGATGACGTAGGTCCACAGAGAACCACAGAGAACCACAGAGAACCACAGAGAACCACAGAGATCCACAGTGATGATGACGTAGATCCACAGAGAACCACAGAGATCCACAGAGAACCACAGAGAACCACAGAGATCCACAGAGATCCACAGAGATCCACAGAGAACCACAGAGAACCACAGAGATCCACAGAGAACCACAGAGATCCACAGAGAACCACAGAGATCCACAGAGAACCACAGAGAACCACAGAGATCCACAGAGATCCACAGAGAACCACAGAGAACCACAGGGAACCACAGAGAACCACAGAGAACCACAGAGAACCACAGGGAACCACAGAGATCCACAGAGATCCACAGAGATCCACAGAGAACCACAGAGAACCACAGGGAACCACAGAGATCCACAGAGATCCACAGAGAACCACAGAGATCCACAGAGATCCACAGAGATCCACAGAGAACCACAGAGAACCACAGAGAACCACAGAGATCCACAGAGATCCACAGAGAACCAGGCTTCACAAACTTGTTCCACAGGATCCGTCATTAAAACACATCCACATCTTTACACTCTTTTGTCCACAAGTCTTAAGCGTCCCACGGGAAATGTCCCACAGCACTTCCTGCTTCTTGCACTTTGACCACAACATTAGTTGCATTGAGTGCTAATGCACTCTCTCTCACACACACAGACACACACAGACACACACAGACACACACAGACAAGCAGTGGACATGTCGTCCCTGCAGTGGTCTTCAGCTCGGTCAAATTGTCGAGTGGATTTCTTCACATTTGATAAAGTGTCTTTGGTGATCTCCAGCAGCAGTGACAGTGACGGACGTGAGCCAGATGTCACCAGCTGTTTGGGCTGCGAGCCCTGGAGGAAGCCACTTATCAGCTTCAGCAGCGTTAGCTTCCTGTTGGAGCTAGCCCACGCTCGTGCTCGGAGGATTAGTGTGATGTTTAGAGCAGAGGCTCACGGCACACGAGTGGCTCAGGGCGTCAACTCTGAAGCTTTAATTAAAATGTCACTGCATACATAGCAGCCCATTACAGTGACTTAGCATTACAGTTTGTGTGTGTGTAAGTGTGTAAGTGTGTGTGTGTGTGTGTGTACGGGTGTGTTTTGTGGCCTCCAGCGGTATGTGGAGTATTTCATGTTTTCCTCAGCGGTCCAGTGAGGTGTATGTATATTCTGGCTCCATCTGCTGCTGTTTCACCACGAGAGGCGGATATTAAACGTTAATATAATAAACGTAAGAGCGCTGCTGATGGAATCTGAGAGAATGAGACCGAGCTGCCTCATGGAGGTGGTGATGGATTTCTCTCTGCTCCAGAGGAATGGATGGAAGGATGGAGACTGGAACAGCTTCAGTTTTCAGTTGCTAACAAACTGAAATGAATCTTTAGGTTTGAAACCTGTCTTCTACCTCATCGTCCTTCTTCATTCTCCTCTTCTACTTCTTCCTTTTTCTCTTCTTCCTCCACCTCCTCATCCTCCTCCTCATCTTCCCCTTGTCCTTGTTTTTAATGAGTTAGTTTCCCCATGTGAAATTGTTCCACCAACAGAAGACTCTATATTGATGGAACACACCAGGTAGTTTCACGTGAAAAGATGAGATTATAAAGTGGAGAACACCCGGACATCTCTCCTCCGTGCTTCTCTCCGTTCTTCACCCTCTCCAGTGAAGAGGGTCTGAACCCTGCAGCCTCCTCATCTCCACAACTCTGCATTTCAAACAGTTGGACCTGAGGTTTCCTGCAGATCCACAGAAAGCTCCTCTGAGGTCTCACATGCAAACTGGCAACAAGTCTCGTTTGGCTCCAGTGCCGTATGTTTGTATCACTCCTATTATTTCAGATCCTCTTACTGCTGCCGGAAATAAACATCTCCCACTTTAATTGGCTCCTAATGAAGGGGGTATGGGGGGGGGTGGGTTACTGAAGCTGAAAGGAACCATGCAGACTCGCTCTTTAGAGGAATCACTGGGGAGAGGAAACAGACGCAGCTTCTCACACCAGCACAACAACACAAAGCTCTTTTCTCCTGAGACACAGAAGAAATGAGAAACTGTACATGTCATTTTGTTACAGGTGAAAAACACTCAGAGACGTGTGTGATGTTTTACAGTTTGCTAAGTGTATTAGCAAATACAACCAATTATGTTGATCTTGAATAAAGAAAATAAGACTTTTTGTGCCTGCATTTATTCTGTGTTGATAGAATATGGATCTGTAAGCTTGTGGTTATAATATCTGTTTGTGTGTTTGTGTTTCAGATCTGAAGAGGGAGGCGAGTATCTGTCACATGCTGAAACACCCCCACATCGTGGAGCTGCTGGAGACGTACAGCTCAGATGGGATGCTCTACATGGTGTTTGAGTAGTAAGGATCTCACACACACACACACACACACACACACACACACACACACACGTGGGGGTAAGAGTAAGTGCTGCACCTGTAGGAGACCAGGGTGGAGGTGTCACTGTGTGTGAAGAAGAGGTGGTTTGTGGGAGATACAGTGAGAAGGCGACAGCGTTAGAGGAACGCGAGCCTGCAGCGGTTTTATATAATCTGCACTGATATGAGAAAGCTTGTTAGGTGGGGGTGCGGGTGGGGGTGGGGTAATAAAGGAGTGCAGTACTGTATATATGAGGGGAAAGAGATGAGATTAAGATTTCACACTCGCTGCTACCTCCAGCTCTTCTCAGAGCCGCTCCATCTCTCCTCTTCTTCCAGAACTAATTCCTTGATCGTTTAATTCCGTTATCGCCGAACAGGAAGTGCTCGGGTTTCACACGACTCGGCCGAGTGCAGGACACTTTCCATGAAAAGCAGGAGAACTCCATTTGAAAGGGATTTTCACAGGTTGCTCTGCAGCTGGTTTGTGCTCGAGGTTTTGGTTCTCACACTGACGTGGGACTGCAGGTGGATCGGAGACGTTTCCTCTGAGACGCCACTGAGCTAACAGGAAGATAGATGCTCCACATGTCTGTGTATCTCCCAGGACTCCCTGCTGGATAATCAAGCTGAATGTGAGCGTGGTGAGGTGATAGGAGGAGGAGGGGGGGGGGGGGGGGGGGGATCGGCTGCAGCCAATTCCTACATAACAGGCCGGTTTAATTGGTGCAGAGGCTTAGTGACAATAAAGAGAAGGGTTCAGTAATTGGGTGGAAGAAGAATAGAGAGCAGAGCGACAGAGCTGAGCTAACTGCAGCAGCTCATTGATCGTGAGGACAACCTTCTAACTGGAACCTGCTTCTAACTGGAACCTGCTTCTAACTGGAACCTGCTTCTAACTGGAACCTGCTTCTAACTGGAACCTGCTTCTAACTGGAACCTGCTTCTAACTGGAACCTGCTTCTAACTGGAACCTGCTTCTAACTGGAACCTTCAAACGACTCCGGAGGGATTTTCTAAATGTGAAGACATCAGAGCTCACAGTCACATTCATCTCCTGAAGAATAAAACTCTGTTGTCATCACCTGCTTCTACTTGGTGATTTTATGCTCCTGAATGATTTATGAAATATATTAAAATAAATTATTATACACTGGTGGGAGTTAGAGACAGTGATAAATGTGGATACATGAATTAATGCGGTTGTTGAGAAGAATGAAACAAGCAGGGATTGATCTCTTTATGAAAAATGTAAAGAGATATTGATCAGGTATCTTATTAATAATTTAGATCTACTACAGTATCAGATACAATGTGCAAAATGCAGATTCTTATTTATATTTTCCTTTTGCAGCTTTGAAATGTACCTGAACAATAAAAGCGCCCTCTGGTGGAGCTGCCATGGAAGTTAATTATGAGCCTGTGTGTTGTATTAATCAAACATCTTCTCAGATTTTAACACGTTTCTCAATCAACTGACACTGAAATCTGATATTAATAAATCCTGTGACTGCGTCCGTCCCCGCGATGCAGCTGTTTTCTGTCTTCGTCCTCTGAGACAGAATCACAGCTTCTCGTCCCCGAGTCGAGTCTCGTCCTCACCTGTGGGACCGGTCGCTGAGCAGACAAGTGTTGAAGTTTTAATAGGAGTGACCTTTCCCCCCCGCCTCACTGAGCCTCTCTCTCTCCCTGTGCTTGTTAGTATGGACGGAGCCGACCTGTGCTTTGAGATCGTGAAGCGGGCCGACGCTGGGTTCGTGTACAGTGAAGCCGTGGCCAGGTAACCTGTCCCCCCCGCTCGTTCTTGAGTTCTGTGTGTTGTGCCTTCACTGGAGGAGTCAACACTTTCCTGTTGTGTGTTTGTTTAGTCACTACATGAGACAGATCCTGGAGGCGCTGCGCTACTGCCACGACAACAACGTCATCCACCGAGACGTCAAGGTAAGTCTCCACTCGGGTTGAGTTACACTGCCGACCCGTGGGGGGGGGGGGGGGGGGGTTCACCCTGATAACTGAGTTCAACCTGAAGTCACCTGATGACTGCAGATCCTGCTTCATGGTTCCTCTGGTCTGAAGGCAGCTTCACACTCAGTGAGATGTAAACCTGCAGACAAGCCGATGTCCAGTGATGAGTCCTGAAAACCAGGATCATCCTCACAAACCTGGTTCATGTTTGTGTCTTTGACCCGAACATCACTCCACTTGGACTTTAGAGACAAACGAGTTCCAGACTTCAAATGATATCAAGATAAACATGTTAGTAAATGAATGAATGAGTTGTGTGACAATGAAAACACTGGACTGACCATAAGACGCTCTGCAGACTCAGCATGTGGTGCTTCTCCCTCACGTGCTGTTTGTGTGCTTGTGATTTCACGTCTGTGTGAACAGACCGGTGCCTGCGTCACTGCAGTCGCTGTGAGATTGTGCGTCAGGCCCCGGTAATTGTGTGTCCTGCAGGTAGCTGTTGTGTCTCAGCCAGATTGAAGCCACTCTGATAAAGAGTAGAATCAGCCTGGTTTCTATGGGGGGGGGTGATCACACAGTTCCCTCTCTGTAGTGACTTTAATGCTCAGTGTGTGGATCAATGTGTCTCTCTGCAGTATTGTCCTCAGGTGTTAGTCACCGTAGTCTTCATCCTCATATCTCAGTACCTCAGTGTGTGGGTCCTGCTGAATCCCAGACTCATTATCTAGAAGTGTGTGTCTGTGTGTGTGTGTCTGTCTGTCTGTGTGTGTGTCACCCACAGAGATCAGGCTTCGCACCCGATTCACAATGAGTCGACTTCCTCTTGATACATTTCTCTCACGTTATCTCACTTAGGAGAAGAAGAGCATTTACTGGAACTGAAAATCATATCACTTCCACTTTGGCTCTTTTCATTTTCCAGGAGTTAAACATTAAAACAACTGTGTGGCTCGTTTTTCTTTTTATGATGATGAAAAACTGAATTATTGAATCTGTGAGTCAGTGTTTAATAATGAATCACTTTAGTAAATGTTCCTTCTGGTGATGACAAACACACATCACAAACACACACACACACACAAAGTGTGTGATAACAGTGTGGTACAAATGCAGCTTTGACATTGGTGCAGACGTTTGCTTCTGTTATCACCGTCTAACAGTGAGTCTGAGCCCCTGTCTCCAGCTTATCAGGTGTTCTGTCTGAGATGTATGCCCTTTACAGGAAACACACACACACACACACACACACACACACACACACACACACTGTCATTGCTGCATATAGATCAGTGTGGGTTTGCCGCTTCCTCCGATGCATGAAAGTCACTGAATCCATTTACATCCTGATGTGTGTAAATCACCGTGATGTCTCGGTATTTATCTTCACTTCAGCACAGACCACCTTGTGTGTGTGTGTCTGTGTAGGTGTTCAAGTGTGTGTAGGTGTGCGTGTGTATCTCTGAGGATCTGAGTCTTTGCCTGTGGCCGTCTGACGGCTACAAACGCTGTGCATGCAGATTCACAGACACACTGACGGGTTGGGTTTGTGCGACTTGGTTTTGATCCAGAAGTTTTGCGAGCTGCGTCTGAAGGTGAACTTTTCTCTTCTGAGACTCTTCACTCGTCCGGTGTCTGTGCGGCAGCGAGGAGGTTTGAAGTCGACGCTGTGTTTGATCCCGACACCGTGCGGAGCAACTCAACAAATCCAGAAACACAGTGAAAGTTTTGATGCAAACACAAACGATGCAGAAATCCTGGTCCCAGCAGTGAGCTTGTTGTGCAGGTGAGCTGAGGTGAAGGGATCTTCCCTGTCAGCCTCTGTGCAGCTTCAGGTTGTTTGGCTTCCTGGAATATAAACCAGGAGTCTCTGCAGGACACGCTGCACCAGCACCAGCTTCAAGATGTCTGCTGGTCCTGATGAAGATCGCTTCTTACTCGTGGTTGAAGTTGTGTGCTGTCACATCACGGGAGGAGGATCCCAGGTTTGTGTTTACAGCCGCTCCCATCAGGAGCATCGAAGCTGCTTGTGTCTGAGTCTATTTCAGTCCGGACTCAGGGAAGCAAGTAGCTGCTGCCTGTGGCTCCGTGTGCATGTGGGTGCACAGCCTGGCCCGGGGGGGGGGGGGTGGGTTACTGAGGATTTGCACCTCTTATTTTAGTTGCTCAGTCAAATTGTGTTTGTCCTGATTCACTGAAAAAAGCAGCTTCTCTGAAAATCCCGTGTTTGGTTTAGTGCGTCACCTCTTTGTGCGTCTGATGGATCAGAAGCATTACATTACATTACATTACATTACATTACATTACATTACATTACATTACATTACATTAAGCAGTATCCTTTTAGTGTTTTAGGGCAGGTGCAATATTCCACTCACTGTTATTCTGCATTATTATTCTGGGTCTTGCATGATGGTGAGACCCAGATGATGAAGATCCTTGTGTATTGCTTTGTGTTGTGTGACACAATGTGCAGTTCTTCAGCTGCTGCAGCACTTTGGCCCAGGAAACATTTCCCCATTGGGACGATACTGTAGTTCTGAAATCTCCTCCTCACCTCCAGCTCTGAGCTCGTCTCCCCTCACTCCCTGTGAGTCTTCATATCTTTGTGCGAGTTGTGTGTTCGTCCGGCAGCTCGTATTCGTAGATGTGGGATTTGCCCGGCTGCCCACACGGGGCCCTCGAGGGACTCACAGCTGCAGGGGCCACACTTCACAGACCTTCATCTTCTTCATAAACTCTCCTGATACACATCTCGATCCAGATTCTGCACAAACACCACTGCACGTTCTTCATCAATAATTTACACACAATTACTGAACAAGGTTTGAGACACACACATATATCAAATATTTATCGACTGCTGCAGCACATGAGGAGCTCGAAGAAATGTTTCCATGTAAACTTAATAAATCACAGATTTTATTTCACATTTAAAAAAGGATTTGGCAACATATGTCTTTGGATGAAAACATTTCATATAAATATATAAGTCGACTTTATTCACGGGTCAAATGACTTCAATAACTTTCCAGGTTGAATCGATTCTTCTGCCAGGTTTTAAAATCTATCTATCTACAAAACTCTTTCATGACTCAAGTCCCCGGTCGCCGAGGCTAAGTTCCCCCCCCCCTCCCACCTGTCCCTTGTGACCGGCGCTTCCTGTGTCCGACCCCGGCGCCTCTTTGCCTCGGCCCTTGTTCCGGCTGCATCCTAACAGAAGCAGGGTTTGGTGATGGAAGGTTTTGTCCAACAGGAAGTACATCACAGGGTCGGCTGAGCCTCTGAGTGTCGCCAGGAGGAGCAGGCAGTTCTTCAGCTGGAGGAGGAAGAGGAGGAGGAAACTCATCATCAGTATTGTTTCATACAAATCAGACATGAATCAGACTGCTGTGTGTGAAGGTGTTGGATCACCTCGATGAGGGTGGAGAGAGGGTGACAGTGGGTGGGGGTGTTCGGTGGAGACGTGAGCTGATGATGAGCCACAGAGATGAAGATGGGTTTGAAGATGTGATACGGCAGCAGACAAACTGAGAGAACCACCTGGAACAAGCAGGTTCAAACCAGACACGTGATGTTCAACCCGATGAGACTGAAGTGTGTGTGAGAGATCCTGTGTGTACCTGTATGATGACGATGTTCCGAAGGGCTCGACCCAGCAGGCTCTGGGAGGTGGAGATGTTTGAACCGTGGCGTGAGCGCCTGAGGTGCCTCAGCAGGGTCATGTAGAACAGCAGCACCAGCAGGTAGAAGATGAAGAACATGAGAAGAAGAGGCACGCTGAACGCTTTAGACAGACTGCCCCCGATCTCCACCGCAGGACTGTAGCACACCTCCACACGTCCTCCCTCCTCAGCTGCTCCATCAGCTGAGGAGCTGCCGCTCATAGCTTCATTCACAGAGTAGTAGACTGTCACCGGCACGATCCCCCCCACGGCCACCACCCACACCGTCGCACACACCCATCTGGCGAAGGAGGCTCTCAGGAGGCGGGTGAAGAAGGTGTGCGGCAGCAGGGTGGTGCAGGCGCTCGGCCGGGAGGCGTGGGTGTGCTGGATGAGGACTGCAAAGCGGCAGAGGGCCACCCAGGTGAGGATCACCAGGCTGATGTAGACGTTAATGTGGAGCACGGGGGTGATGAGGTGCAGGACCAGCTGACACAGGGCGCCGCTCAGCCTCCACTCGGAGCCCCAGGCGTAGTAGGCGGCGAGGAAGGGCGCGGTGAGGGACAGCAGCAGGTTGGACACACTCAGGTGGGACAGATAGACGTGTGTGGGGGAGGTGGTGGAGATGCACCGAAGGAACACCCACAACGAGAGAGCGTTACCTGGGAGAGCGGTGAGGAAGAGGAGTGTGTACATGGAGGGGAGGAAGATCCGAGTGGCAGCAGTGGGACAGAGACAGAAACCAGAGGAGGAGGAGGAGGAGGAAGAGTTGTCAGGTGGTTGAGGGAACGCTGTGAAATCCATTTGATCTGGAAAAAGAAAGGTGTCTGTGACTGCAGAGGATTCATTCAAGGACTCGTTCACACCTGGTCGGGTTCAGAGCTCCTGACTCTTCAGGTCAGTGTGAACCTGAACATCAGGTGTGAACGGTTCCTCAGAGCAGAAGAGGAGTTCTGGATCTGGATCAAACTTAACCAGGTTCTGTTCCAGAGTGAAAACACTTTGTTGGAGAGTTTGGACTTTTGGACCAATCACAGGAAGAACAGACAATATTAAACAATAGAAGAAGAAGAAGAACTAGTGTAGAGTACTGTAGTACTGTGGAGTACTGTAGAGTACTGTAATACTGTGGAGTACTGTAGAGTACTGTAATACTGTGGAGTACTGTGGAGTACTGTAATACTGTGGAGTACTGTAGAGTTTCAAAGTGAAACCAGAAGGAACACATGAAGCTTCAGACTCTGAAGATCGATGTCAACTTCATAACAGCAGCTTGAACAAGCGTCTTTATTTTTAGAACATTATTTTGAGTTAGGTGAAGAGGCGGCTGATAAACTAATTTAAGGTTGGTGGTTCAATGTCCTTTAGCAAGATAAAAAAGTGTTAAAATTTAAATGTTAAATGTTTATTTAAGTCAGTTTTTAAATGAAAACACAACAGAACTAATAAAACTGGAACGTCCAGTTGCTTTAGAGCCCGTCGTGGGTTGGCCTGACACTAGCCCTCTGAGAAGAGAACTGGTCCAGCTCCAGTGTGTGTTAGTGGTGTGGTACGTACCAGTGGCTGCAGCTCCACTCCCCTCAGATGAAACAGATATTGACACAAGCAGAACGTGGTTGTGAGCAGCATCAGCTCCAGCTCCTCTCTGACGTTTCACAGAGTCACAGTCTGTTGTGGGTTTGGTTTAGTCACATTTTCTGTGTTTGTGTGTTTCCGGTTCCTCTGAAACAACGAGAGGTGTCATGGTTTGTTTTTAGCGTGACAACATGACAATGAGAGATTGTGGTCGTGTGTGTGTCTGTGTCAATAATTGAGTGAAATGTGAGGCTGACAGCTCTGAATCCCTTCACTGTCACAGGACTTAACAGAGTCACTTCTCTTTTTCTTTATTCTTATTTAGAATCTCCATCTTTCTCTTTATACTGACAGTTCTTCATGTCCGTCCTTACTCATCCTGCCATGGGGTGGCGCTGTTGCTCTTTACATTCAGTTTGTTGGTCACTCACTGTCTGAGGTTCATACTGAGCTCTGATGGGGTTTTATCTGTACTTCACCACATATGTTATATTCATTGAATTATTAATTATGACAATAGATTAAAAGATATTGAGTCATTTATCAAGAAGCTTCTCTACAGCGACTGTTTCTTCTTTTCTCCGACGACTTCATATAATATAAGATAATAACAGGCAGTTTGAAGAAGTAGGAAATTGAAAGCAAAAAACTAGCTTTTCAGATGATTCGTCAATTTATCTCAAAATAAATAACGAATTGTTTTTATCTGTTTCACTATGTGACTGATTAAATCATAAACTCACCCTCCATAGCATTTTATTTTTATAAAGCATTAATGTGGTTCATTCATACAGTCACTATATTGTACCATTCAGTGTGGACAAAAATGTAAAAACATTTTTTGAATCAATTTTACATCTTATGATCATCTGTTAAAAACAAAAGGAATCTTATTTAAATACATTATTTTGAATTGTGTAAAGAAAATTAAAATGAGCCATATCTTTTACCCACATTTATAATTACAATATATATATAGATATGTTCATATTAGCCTGTTAAGCCCTGTATCAGCTGATCCATAATAAGCTCCTGTACACTGCAGGCTCAGATTCAAGCAGGTAAATAAATTCAACTTGTAACTTCAAACAATTCATGTAGAAAGTTCATTATTCTTCTTATTTACACCGACGAGGCTCAAAGATCATTTTGTTCTCAACCTGGTTCATCAACTCAGATGAGATTTAATAATTTGAGAAACACTGCTGCCCCCTGCTGACTGTCATGTTGAGGATGAAGGTGACGGAGTGTCACTGTGTCAGAGCAGCTACACATCCCCCCCCCGGCTGGACTCAGCTCCTCCCTCCTCCCTCATCAGGCCCAGGTTGGCCTCCCCTCTGTCCGTTCTCCCACTTCTCCCATCGCAGTCGACGGTGGAGCTGGTTCCACTGACTCCCACAGCGTCTCTCACACACAGCACGTTGCCCAGCAGGCGCAGCACCTGCTTCCTCACGGAGGACGACAGCAGGAAGTACATGACGGGGTCCAGGCAGCTGTTCAGGGCAGAGAACAGCAAAGCCACCTCATTGGCTTTGTCGGCCACACCCCTCCAGTAAGGGGGCGTGGCTGTGATCTGAGTTTTGATATAGAACACCCGGACCATGTGATACGGGACGAAACAGACCGTGAAGAGGAAGAGGATGAAGAAGGACTTCCTGGCAGTTCTGGTGTAGCGTGCGGCGTTGGGCAGGTCCGGTTTGTCATGTGACGTTCTGAGAAGCGTGAGGGCGATCTTTCCATAAGACACGATCAGGGACAGGAAGACGAGCCAGAAGACCACCAGGAGACCGATGTTGATGTAGGCTTTCCACTTTTCCTCCAGGAGCTGCCTGTAGTGGAAACATCTGGAAACACCAAACATTCAAGCTGCTTAGATCACACACCTACTCACAAATATAAAGAGTCATTAATGGAGGAGAAGGTTTGATCGGGGGTGTCACCAACCTGTTGGGCTCTGAGTCAGTCTTTGACATCACAAACAACAGAGCCACAGAGAAGGACGTGATCCAGATGCCTGCACAGAGGAAGCTGCTCCACTTCGTGGACAGTGCTCTGCACGGCGTCCCCGTGCCGCGGTGGATCTTCAGGTAGCGGTCCACACTGATCAGCCCCAGCAGCGTGACGCTGATGTACATGTTCATGTAGAAGAAGTTGCCCACAGCTTTACACAAGGTGGGATCCAGATTCCATGCGTTGCCCTGGCTGTGATACAGAATCCTGAACGGTAAACACGCCACCAGCAGCAAGTCTGCAAACGCTGCATTTATTAGAAACACCCTCACAGAGTTCTTCTTAGTGGACTGGACGCAGAAGAAAACCCACAGAGCCACCAAGTTCCCCACCAGACCCAGGACGAAGATGATGGAGTAGAACACGGCCAGCGGGATCTGCAGGGAGTGGTGGTCCACGGAGGGGGGGGGCTCAGGGCTCGAGCTGTTGTTCATCTCGTGGATCTTTGTGGTGGAGCAGAGCAGAAGTGTTGGGAGGAGGTGTTTGTGTTGGAGCAGGTTTGGTTCTGATGCTCGGCCCTGCAGACGGGAGGAGAGAGAACTCAGTGCTGCATGATGGGAGTTATTCACATGGGAGAGTTTGGGGGTCAGGCAGGTTTGTGTAACAACAGAGCTCCGACCTCAAGGATCAGCCACGAATAAGTGTTAAAGTTAGAAGCTCTGTAGATGAACGTATCGTCACCTCCCATGATCTCATTAATGAGTCTGCAGAACCCTTTCTTTCCCAGTAGGTTTTGTCTCGTAAAGCATGAAACCAGTTGAACAAACCATTGAAGTTCATATGAATTGATAAGAAACTGGACTAGTAATGATAGAAGCACTTGCTTTGCTCCCTGATCCTGAACCCAGTCCGACAGACAAAGGGATGAGATCTCAAAGAGGAACTTATCAAAGAACTCACCTCGTCACTGAAGTCCATAAAAACTCTCTGTGCACATGTGGAACAAAAGGAGAAAGAATCCCACTGCTCACACTGGTGCACACTTAGAGCTGCACAATCCGTCCTTTGGAATCTGGAGGAACGACTCTTCTGAAAAAGATCCTTACCTCTTGTTATCGATCGTTCATCTTGAAAACAGCAGTGCCAAGAATCAGCTTCTCTCTGTGTCCATGATCTCTGCAGCTGTGAGCAGCTCTCGGATCTGTTCTGCTGAAACACGGCAGAGAAACGCTCGAGTGTAGAATGTGGTGATGCTGTACAGAGAGAAGTTGAAGCTGTGGTCAGCTCCTTCCTCTCGAGCACGACGCAGAGAGCAGCCAGCGCAGGGCTGAGCACAGAGCTTCTGATTACACACCAGGGCCAGGGACTACACAGCGCGCTGCACTTACACAATGTGCTTTCCACTTCGGGCTCTGATCATAATGTGGAGGTGTCTCCCCAGCTCGGTCGGCTGTGGAAGGAAACGGCTCCAAAAACACCACAGTTTGCTTTCACTATGTTTAAAGATGGAGTCAAGTGAGGCCAGAGTGGAACTCAAATAGCATCCAGTCAAAGAAGAGATTCACCTCCTCTCTACTGGAACCATCCGCCAGAAGCTTCAGTATTTGCTGTTTTTATAAAAGAGGCGACTCAGTTAGAAACCAAACATGAGATATTGGATCTGTTAAATCATAACTAAAGCAAACGTTGTTCCACGGAGCGAAAGCTTCTGTCAAACACGATAAGTTTGATATTTAAATGTGTTGCTCTTCTTCTAAGTTCCTCCCACACCATCAGTTAATTGTGTGTGGTGGTGGCGGGTGATGGTTTTGGGGGTTTGGGGGTTGGGGTGTGTCTCACATGTGATTTTTGTTATTTATAAGAGGGTGTCGCTCTTCAATTAGCAGAAAGAAAAGCATGAAATCATGGTTCTCCCGTCTCCTCTGTTGTCCTCAGCCTCACTGTGTGCTGCTGGCGTCCAAAGAGAACTCGGCTCCGGTGAAGCTCGGTGGGTTCGGAGTCGCCATCCAGCTGGGAGAGTCGGGGCTGGTGGCCGGAGGTACAGTGAGCACCGGCAGACATTCACATCTCCTCACCAATCAGCCAATGACATGTCCACATCCAGAAACTGAGAAGACGTGAACGTTACTCAGCTCAGAGACAGAAGACAGAGACAGACTGAGCTGAATGTTTCTCTCAGTCATAACTTCAGTTAGAATCTGAACAGGAACAGTTACACATTTATATCAGCATCACTTTCCAAACACACACTGACAACATGTCAAACTGAGGCTTCAAAGCAGCAGCTCACAAACCAGCAAGTGACCTCATGATGGGTTAACAACCACATTATTAACACAAGTCAATACACACAGTCAATCTCTAGGTCCACAGTTAGGTTCATCAACTTCTTGTTTCAACCTGGAAACGAAAAGTGTCAGAGTTCCTCATCTTTTAATCAAAAGTTTGAAACAAACAAACAATAGATTGTATTTCCTCTTTTTAACCATAAATGAAAGAGAAGAAGAAAAAGGAAACAAATCATTTCGCACTTAATTGCAAATGTGCATTTGTTAAGAATAGAGAAAAGAGTGTTGTGAAAGGTTTCAATGGCAGAAGTGTCACTTCCTTTTCTAGTGAAGGACCAGTGTCTTGAGGGTAAACGAGGTGTGTGGTTCCGTGTGTGTGTGTGTGTTTGTGCGTCAAGGTCGGGTGGGCACGCCTCACTTCATGGCCCCCGAGGTGGTGAAGAGGGAGCCGTACGGGAAACCTGTGGACGTGTGGGGCTGTGGAGTCATCCTCTTCATCCTCCTGTCCGGCTGCCTGCCCTTCTACGGCACCAAGGAGCGGCTGTTCGAAGCCATTTGTCGAGGCAAACACAAGGTGAGGAGGTCGTGAACACAACGTCACACACTGTCATACGTCACGTGAAGGACACAACTGAGGTTCAGTGTGTGATTAAGGTTTTTACTGTGAATGTGGACGTTCACGGTGGTGAAAGAGTTTCCTTCCCCACAGAAAACACCTGGTCACACGTCCACTGTGTCACTGTCTCTTTAATGAGGCGGAGTTTATGTACACGTCACTGCTGATTGGACAAACCCACCAAACCAGAGGAAACGAGCCCGCAGCTCGTTAACACGTTTAGAGGAAACATGTCGTTCCACCTGGAAACTCAACACTAGAGCATGACAACATTTCACTGTCATAACTCATAAACATCATAAACCTGAGTAGAAGCAGAATATGATTCCTTTAAAGACAAACGTCTCCACTTCACAGAACAACACTAGGTCGTGGTAGATCCTCCGACTCACAGCTGCTTCTCATTGGTCCTGACGCCCACAGAGTCAGGCACTCACTCTCCATCAGTGGACCACCTCCATGTTGTTTGTTTACCTGTTGACAGCCTGATGGAATCCACGTGGAGCGATCAGGTGCCTTCCTGTGAACCGTGTCTTTACTTCCTGTGTTTAGATGAATCCTCGTCAGTGGATCCAAATCTCAGAGAGCGCCAAGGATCTGGTGAGACGCATGCTGATGCTGGACCCGGCCGAGAGGATCACGGTCTACGAGGCCCTGAACCACCCCTGGCTCAAGGTACTGCAGAGGCCGTCCTTCCACACGCACCTGAACGCACCGTTGTTTTAACAGTAGCTGAGAGCAGGACTTGAACTCAACTTGACTCGTCAGCTTCAGCTTCATGTGGGAAATGGGTTGAATCCCGTTAAGCTCTCTCTGGTCTGAGCAGCTTGTTTTCTGTTGTGTTTCTGAGGAGCGGGACCGGTACGCCTACAAAATCCACATGATAGAAACCGTGGAGCAGCTGAGGAAGTTCAATGCCCGCAGGAAGCTAAAGGTTTATATGTGCACACACACATCACAGACATGCACAGACACACACACAGACACACACACTGCTGATGTCATTACATCCCAGGCTTGTTGCCGTGATGTTGTTGAGATAAACGCAGATGATGTTGTGTTGCAGGGGGCGGTGCTCGCCGCTGTGTCCAGTCACAAGTTTAACTCCTTCTATGGAGACCCCCCAGAGGAACTCCATGATTTCTCCAGTGACCCCACCTCCTCAGGTACACACACACACACACAAACTCACACACACACACACACACACACACACACACACACACAACTCCTTACATTATTCAACTATGTTTCTACTTTTAATTATTCTACGAACTTGTTGCCAGTTTTGAACAGTGATATTCATTCATGTGTTGAGTGTTGATTTGTGTGTCTGTTTCTGTTAATGCTTCCCACCTGTTAGGACTACTAGCAGCAGAAAGTAGGTATCTGTTGGTGATGTGTGTTTGAATGTGTGTTAGTAAATTCATCATCATCGTCCCTGAGAGCTTTTCAGGGACAGAGCCGGGACTAGAACATTTCTGATACCAATATAATATATTTAAATAATAATAATTCCTAAGATTGCATTATCAAAGTTTTTATATTTTTACTATAAACTTTATTATAAATAACTATGAATATAAACAAAACACAAATACAACCAAATAAATAGAACCTGAAAAAAGATAATTAACATGTTTCTTTATTAAAACATGTTCTGTCTGTGTGTGTGTGTGTGTGTGTGTGTTTCTGTGTGTGTGTGTCTGTGTGTGTTACAGGGGCTGTGTCTCAGGTGCTGGACAGTTTAGAGGAGATCCACGGTCTGACCGACTGCAGTGAAAAGGATCTGGATTTCCTCCACAGTGTTTTTCAGGACCAGCATCTCCACACTCTGCTCGATGTGAGTGACACAAACACACACCTTCGTCTCACAAGCACACACCTTCGTCTCACAAACACACACCTTCGTCTCACAAACACACACCTTCGTCTCACGTGTGCGTCCCTACCTAGAGCAGCTGGACACAATTCGTCTGATTCAGTAAAAACCTCTGGAAACAGGAAACTCGGATGAAATGTGTTGTTGTGTCACCACAAACAGTGAAGACACATAAGTGACACACACATCACTACAACCCTCACACACACACTTATGCTTCAAGCTCATGAGCCCCTTGAGACTGATTATGATTTGTGAATATGGGATATACAAATACAATTTGATTGATTGATTGATTGACATGTCCACGGTGTCACCAGAGGCAGCGTCCAATCAGATCTCGTCCTTTAGTTCAACACAGATATGAAATTCTCCTCGAATCAGAACCAGTGAGTCCGATGAGAGATGCTGTAGAATCTGAACATGTGGATCAGACAGGGGGCGGGTGTGAGGAGGCTGAGACCAGTGGGATGTGATCCTCTCAGTTCTGGTTTAAAGAAGCCGAGTTCTGAACAGTCGACCCTTTACACCTGAGAGCAGCGTGAGAGTGAGAGCGCTCACTCTGCAGCTTCTTCTGGAGACCAAAGTGTTCCCAGAAGAATCTGAACTCTAAAAAAATTGAACGTCAGTCGTCTGATGATTCTTCAAACTTCCCAGTAGAAAGATCAGACAGATGTGTGCGACCTGTCAGGCTGGTACACACACACACACGTATTTCTTCACACTCTGTCATAACTCTGTGTTCATGGTTTCTTTGTGACTTTCTGGGACCATGCTGCTCATGTAAATAGGAAATTGTGAGTCATACTGTTTGAGGAAGTGTGTTCGTATTACTGAAAACACACCAACACATCTTTTTTTAGCACAGACTCTGCAGCTGATGTGTTGCAGTAGAAAAACACAAAGTTTCTCCTTTTCTGCATATTGGACTATTTTAATGTCTGTTTTTAATGTTTTAGGATGTGAAATATTATATGTACCAAAAACCATATTGTTCACACATTAGTTTCTCAGTTAATGTTGTGTTGAAGTGGTCGTCCCCTGCTGAGCGTTTCGTCCCCTCTCTGTTCGTCCTCAGAGTCTCTGACCAGATCACAACTCAGAGAACAATGTCCTTTAGAAGCAGCAGAGACAAATATGAGACGACACGTTATCAGTATCACAACAGCACCTAGATCACAACAGGACCTAGATCTGGGAGTCTTGGTTGTGTCATGAGTTGTTCAAAATGATCCTCACTTTCTTCTCCACACCTCAAACACACGATCTTACAGATGTGAGCTGGTCTCAGGTTTTCGTGAGATTCAAAGTCAAACTTCTAGAGGCTGAACTCCACACGTCTCCTGAGCCGAGGGGTCGTCCTGTTCGCTGCTGAGCTCCAGCAGTTTAGAGGTTTCCATGTCGATGAAGTGAAGAATATAAAATGTTGACCGGACTGTGGAGTCTCTCTCTGATCTGAAACACGACCGACACAGCCGAGCGCTGGTTTTTACCCACAATCCCCGGCTTCTGGATGCAGAAGTGGAGTCGCTGAAACAAATGCAAACACAATTAAAAGGTTAACTCACTGACTATTGGAGATAAAGGCAGTTTTTTAAATGACTTGTCTCTTTAACGGATCCGTTTAGTATTATTGTTACATCACCGGCGTCGGCCCTCATCACCAGACGATCTGGAATCTCCTCGTGTTTCCAAGTCTTCGTCTTCTACGTGTCCAGCTCCTCTTCTTCATCCTGAGATGTTTGTGTTCTTCCAGTTTCACGTCCACTCGCTCTCTGGGAAGCTTCCACACATTGTCCTGCTGGTTCCTCACATGGACTCACTCTGACATGTTACACACATGTTACCAGGAGGCTGCAGGAGAAGATCCAGAACATGTCCAGAGACACTGACTCAGACATTTGTTCTCACAGAGAGAACCTGCAGAACATGTGAGGAACATGTGAGGAACATGTGAGGAGCACGTCAGGAATGAAAATAGCTAAATAGCTTTGTGTGATATTATGATGTGTCTGGTTGAAGGGAGGTTAAAATGGGCTGCGGGAGAGTTTGTGTGTGTGTGTCTCCTCACACCCTTTCACACCCTTTCTCTGGGAGGGGGGGTGTCGGTCAGAAATCATCATTGAAGGAACAATGGCTTCTATTGTCGGGGCCTCGGTGCCTCTCACAACAAGCCTCCATCCCTGTATGAGTGTGTGTCTGTGTGAGCCTCCACGCCGCTGACACACAGGATCCTGCCGACGCTGAGCAGACTTTGATAAGTTGTGTCTCTCCGGATGCTTTTCCCTGACAAACCACTTACCGTCTCCCGGGTGAGTGTGTGTTCGTTTCTGTCTCGTGTGTTTGTCGAGCTTGTTGTCGAGAGACGCCTGGAGCTCATTTGAAGTCCGCCCAGCTCCCCCTGTGTGTGTTTCTGCCGTTTGACAAGTATAATGAGGCACTTTAGTCAAGTGTGTTTGTATTTGTATCCTCATATTCTGGTTTTCATAGCTCCTCTGGCTTTCTCCGGGATGAAGCAGGCAGTGTGATGAGATGTCTGAGTTGACTCCTCACTCATCACTAGGATATTGTTCTGTTTGTCATCTCAGAACGAGCGTGTGGTTCTGTGCTGTTTGAACACAGACGCTTGAAGCCTCGTCTGCACTTCTGCATCTGTTGCTCAGCACAGTTCCCACAAAAATATAAATATTCATGTGTTAAATTGTTTGTTTTCTGCAGAATCATTGTGTGTTTTAGTTTCTATTAACGACCTTTAGAGGTCAGAACTGTTTGTTTCACTTTGAACAAACACAGAAAGATGTGGACAACTTTCCCCTTGAAAGAACAAGGATTTGTGTGTGTGTGTGTGTGTGTGTGTGTGTGTGTGTGGTGGACGACACACTGGGAACGATTCAGTCCTCAGGCTCTCAAATTTGCTTCCGTGGTGTTAAAAGGACTTCCAGAGCGTCTTGTGGAGTCAGATATTCATCGAAAGAGATGCAGCGACCACCAAACCACAACATCCTGCTCCTCCTCTGCACTCAACCATCCTCACACACACACACACACACACACACACACATAATAATTCTCTTCTATTTGTTGTTAGCCTAGTTTGCCGGTTGCACATGTGATGAGCTGTTTTTAGAGAATGACACAGAAATTCTCTCGATGAGTTTTGCAGCTCGGTCGTTAAACGACTTTCTTTAAACTGCACATTTTGTTCCTTTAGAACTTTTTTAAAAACAACATTAATTTGTTTGTATTTAGATTTTATCTGAAAATAGTTTGTACGTCTAAAACAGGCGACATCGTTCCCATGACATCCAGATCACCAAGGTAAAACTTAATGTTGCTTCTGATAATGAAACAGAGAGATTTGATCTGAGAGAAGTTAAAAAGTCAAAAGGCCAATAATCAGATTCCAGGAAGCACCGATCACCTCAGATCGATATCTGTGTCCTGTGAAGGTTCAGTGTGAAACCACCTGCTCTGATCAAACCTCTCTGTCTCGTGGCCTCTGTGAAGATGAACCTTGTGTTCCTGGTTTCTGACGGACAGTCTGTGACTCGTGCTTCGTTCAGACTGTTTGTTGAAAACACCCACATCTGTGTGAGGCTGACTCGTACAAGTCGCTGCAGTTGGTCCGTCAGCTGGGACTCTGACACAGCTCCTTTGTGTTCACAGCTCAATGATGGAGAAGAAAGAATGAAACAGGAATAAAGAGGCTCTGCTGCTGGAAAACAAATGAATAAATCAGAGTGAGGACAAGTGCAGAGTACACAAGACTTCAGAGTCTTTGGTTTGAAACCATTTCCACTTCTTTCAGTAATAAACGTCTCAGTCAGAGCAGAGGATTCTGGTTAATAGAGTTATCAGGGAACAAGGTCCTTTGAAAAACTACGCTTCTGTTCAGATCAGATTTCACATCTTCTTTCCTCTGGTTCATCGTTTCCTCCTCTCGTGACCTGACATCTGTAAACATCTGTAAACATCTGTTCACACTAAAAGGAATCATTCACAGTGTGTTTGTAGAAAAAACATTTATGTTGCACGAGCTCATGGAAACAAAGTGAGAAGAAAGTAGTGTGTTAGTGTCACAGAGCAGCTCAGGACAGTTTCCTCTAGTTTGGTTGATTTAATCTCCGACTCTCTTTTCTTTCAGCTCTACGATAAAATCAACACCAGGTCGTCTCCGCAGATCAGGAACCCTGCGAGTGACGGTGTGCAGCGAGCCAAAGAGGTGAACACACACACTAACAACACACACGTGTCACCTGGCCGCTTCGTGTGTTTCCTGTTTGTGTTAATTGATGAATTTATTGTGCAGATGACAGATTGACTCGTTTCTGGCTTTTCTCTCAAATCTTTTAAGGAGACCTAATATACTTTTATTTTTCTGTATTTTCCTTATTTCTGTACAAAGTCATTGTCAGAGTTGATGACGGTAGAAATTGATTTTACCGTCACGTTAACTTTTCCTGAGACATTTTCCTGTTAAGTCGACGTTTGTCTAATTTCTAACTGTTGACAAAAGGAAATAAAGAAGAATATTTACAAACAGATTCTGATTTAAAGACTAAATTCACAGATATGTGAGACAACCAGCAGGTGATGGATGTTTAATGTACCAGAGACCCATCAACTCTGAATACATGTTTTATACTAGTTAGTTAACTAGCTTTAGTTTCTAGATACTTAGCTTTATTACAAGGTTGCTCCTCGGCCAATCAGAAGCTGTAATGAGGCCTGAGTTTCCTGGTTCAGCGGCTGATATCTGACAGTTTTAATAAGTGAAGATGAATCTGCTTCAGTGGAATCAGACGTGGATATGAGTGTAATAGGTCTCCTTCTGTTTGTGGCTGTTTCGATCCTCTCGACCACTGAAGCTCTAACTCTTCTCTGCTCGCCCGCTCGTCCTCAGAAGCTCTTCTCACTTTGCCTTAAATCCTTCAGCATCATCCTGGTCTGAGATCTGTTCTTATTTCACACCGGCCGTTTATCGTGAGGATGAAGCGGTCGTGAAGATTTGTTCTCGCTCTCAACGTCGTCAGCTATCAAAAGGAAGTGAACGAGAGGAAACGTGGATCAGCGGCTCACAGGTTCACGTTTGGTGTTTTTGCTGAAGGAGCCATTAGAAGGTGTGAGCAGTGAGCGAGTGGGGGGGCGGCTGTGGACACACACAGAGCCGTTCAGCTGAGCTCTGATTGGCTGTGATTGGTGTCGGAGAATCCGGACTAATGACCACAGCTCTGAGCCTGTGAGGCCGCCGCCCACAGGCCGCCGCCCACAGGCCGCCGCCCACAGGCCGTCTCACTTCCCCACTCAAACCAGTCTCCACGGATCAAGACGTGTGGACGCAGATGTGAAGAGAACTTTAGTCTCAGGCCTCCAGAGCTGGTTTTAATCTTCTGTGTTTTATTTGTTTTTTAAGCTTCACAGATTCTAAACTGTGCGTCTGACCACAGTCGAATAGAACAGGATTCATATCATGTTCTCAACCTGTCAGCTCTAACACCAAGAAGCCACAGAGGCTTCTCCTCGTTTGTTTGTGAACTGGAACGAGTGAAATCTGCAGATTTAAATCCAGTAGCTGTGGAGCAGCTGGTTCATCAGGGGCCTCACGTCTTCAGTCTGTGTGAACAGGATCACTGACCTCTGCAGCAGAGGAGATACCTCACTTCCTGTCTCTGTCTGCTCCACCTCTCACCTGAAGAACCTCTCAGGACAGATGGACTTCCTGTCTCGGCGGCTCCTTCAGAGACGTCCTCTAATGGACACTAACCTCTTGTTGGTCTGACGTCACTAACACAAACTTCAGCTCAGCTTAGTTGGAACTAATCTTTCTTGGAGTGGCTTCTCTGCTTCGGCTGTAGATACTAATCTCCCGCCTCTTCTTCCTAATTCACAACCTGATCAAATCATCTGATTGATTAAAGACTGGGGGCGGAGTCATCGCTGACCTCTAAGCTTCCCTCTGAGCAGCCTGTAACCTTCTGCCTGTGTCTTCCTCCACTAAAGAGTTCACCCCAAGACGAAGCAAGTGGCGCTTTGAAACATCTGGAATATGTAAGAGCTCATCACACGTTCACTCAGGAGGCTTCAGAGGAGGTTCAGAGGAAACACCCACTTCCTGTTGGACGTGTTTACAACACAACACCCGACACCAGCTCACACAATGACAACCAGTGGTATAAGTTAATGTTACACAGTCTGAGACGGGGGGGGGTCTCCTGGAAGCTGGTGTCCAATCAGAACAGAGTGGAGCCGCTGACCAATCAGAGCAGACTTTATCGGGGGGGGGGGGGGGGGTCTTAAAGAGACAGGAGCTAAAAGCAAGTGTTTGAGACAGAGGCTGAAAGGAGGAGCAGCAGCGATGGACAGTCTGAGGAAAGAGATTCTGAACATTAGAGCATGAAAAGGTTTTAATGTCACAACATTCATTTACATGATGAAGAAACAGCAGATGATGTTTCTTCATCAAACCAACACACAGACGTTGATTGACTCCATCATAACTCCTGGTTTCAGTACCCCCCCTCCACAATACAACATTCACCAACATAACTGGAGCTGACATCAAACCGTGTCACGTCCAGAGGGAAGGAGGTGGAGGAGGAGGTGGAGGAGGTGGAGGAGGTGGAGGAGGAGTCACCAAGTCCTGACCGGACTCCTTGGCCTCCAGAGATGGTGTCACATTGGCTGTGAAGTTGCAGGAGGCGGTGTCAGGGCGAGTTTGAGGGGCGGGGGAGGTGTGTGTGGGGGGGGTCACTCTCGGTGCTCGGCCCGAGGTGCAGCAGGTAGAGTTCAATGCTGAGGCTGTGACACGTGAACTTTAACGTGAACTCTCTCCACGTCTTCAGGTCCTGGAGGAAATCTCCTGCTACTCCGAGAACCACGAAGCTAAAGAACTCAGACGGATACTGACGCAGCCGCACTTCATGGTGAGTCCAGACACACACACACACACCCACACACACACAGACACACACACACACACACACAGTGACACACTCACCTCTGGACCTCTCACACAGAAGAGAATCCTGTATCTGTGTTCAACAGATGCTTTCTCTCCAGCTACTCAGCAGCTTTCTGAACCTCCTCCTCCTGCTGGGACCTCAGCTCTAGAGCGAGAGAGGGATGAGTGTCAGAGGTTGTCGGCTTCATTCCCTTCATCACAGAGTTTACATCTCTTTTCACTTAGGTCACAGAAGTGTTCCAGATTAACGAGGTCACGGGAGTTCTCCTGTGCGTTAGTTTGACATCATGAGTTTCCAAAGCTCCGGACACGTATGACCACCGGTTAGCATGATGTGTGATCTGGGGATCGAGCACTCGGGGGTTAATCCAGTCAGAGGGGGGTTCCCTGCTAATCCCATCACATGAATGCATCTGAGGCCCGGCTCTGATCAATGGGCGGCTCGGTATCAGATGGACAGAGTGAGGGGGGGGGGGGCAGGAGGAATTACAAAACATCAGCAGTCAAGATGGATGCCAGAGGACGGAGGGGGGGGGGCGGCAGTGGAGGTCAGTAAGGCGTGTCTGATGTGACGTGCTGTGTCGGGTCAGAGCCCTGACAGCGGGGGGGCTTGTTCCAAATTCCTGCAACTTCCACTAAGACCCAGTTTCAGTGGGTTCACATCGTTTTACAGGAGAAACTAACGTGTGTGTTTGTCAGCAGGAGTGTACTGATGTCGCACTTTTGTTTAGTCTTGCATACACAATTTGTGAGGTTCTTCTTCCATCAAAGCCCTTCAGATGCAGAATGAAGGCGCAGGGGATTGAACCTGTGACCTTCTGGTTAGAGAACGAGATATTAATAAAAACCAAACTGAAGCAATGCATTATTTCATTCCCTCTTATCTTTCATGTCTTTGCCAAAATCTGCACAAAACAACAATATCATGAGTTCTTTCTTGACTCATGTTCCATCTCTTCACAAAGTGTGTACAAACACATGTGGGTGAACACATGACCCCCGTGTTGGAGGAAGTTGTTCTCACACTCACTCACTCACAGCACGGGAGGATTAGTTAACCCCTTCACCTTGTCCTCATTAGGAGTCTCACACACACACACAGACACACACCACAGCGGCAGAGACATGAAGGGGATGGCAGCTTCTCAAAGTCTCACGTCAAACAACATCACACACGAAGACGAGTTTCCAGCAGAAAGTCCACATAGAAAGTTAAGGTTGTGTGTGTGTGTGTCTGTGTGTGTGTGTTACTGAGGGAAGTCTCTCCTTTGTTGAGGGTTGATTCCCGTCTTCTGAAGTTCAGAGCGTTTGTTGAAGTGCCACTCGCGGCTCTGACTCAGAGTGTCAGAGGACAGGAGACCCCTGAGGGACACGAGGGAAACCGTTAAATGTCTCCTGCTGCAGAAAGACGTCTTCCTCTTCCCTCTGACATGACTGTGTTGTGTGTGTCTGTGTGTGTGTGTGTGTGACCCCAGGCGCTGCTGCAGGCCCACGACGTGGTGGCCCACGAGGTCTACAGTGACGACGCTCTGAGGGTGACCCCCCCGCCCACCTCGCCCTACCTGAACGGAGAGTCGCCCGAGAGCACCAACGGAGACATGGACCTGGAGAACGTCACCCGAGTCCGTCTGGTGCAGTTCCAGAAGAACACGGACGAGCCAATGGTTGAGCTTCACATGTGTTCACACGTTCAGACTGAGCCACGCTGCAGCCGTGTGCTGAGGTTCTGACCCGGCCACTGATTCCACATGTTTGCTGTGTGTGTTGCAGGGAATCACGCTGAAGATGAACGACTCCAACCACTGCATCGTGGCCAGGATCATGCACGGGGGGATGATCCACAGACAAGGTACAGGTTCACAGCTCACGACCGGAGATCTCAACTCCTCCACAACCTCTGCTGCTGATGTTATTATTTTACTAAATGAACAGGAACGTTTTATTCTGAAGGGAATGTTTCAGATCTTCAGATTTCTAAATCTTGAAAATGAGCCGTCAGAATAAAACCCTGTCCTTCATCGTCCCGAGGAACCGGCAGAGGAACTGATGAAATGAAACAGGTCTTCTCTGGTTTCTCCTCAGGAACACTGCACATAGGAGACGAGATCAGGGAGATCAACAGCATCAGTGTGGCCAACCAGACTGTGGAGCAGCTGCAGAGGATGCTGGTGAGTGGAGCACCGGAGGAAATCTGATCTCAGATCCATCAAATACATTTCACAGGATTCTGTGTTTCTGTCAACTTAACGTGTGTGTGTGTGTGTGTGTGTGTGTGTGTGTGTGTGTGTGTGTGTGTGTGTGTGTGTGTGTGTGTGTGTGTGTGTGTGTGTGTGTGTGTGTGTGTGTGTGTGTGTGTGTGTGTGTGTGTGTGTGTGTGTGTGTGTGTGTGTGTGTGTGTGTGTGTGTGTGTTCACAGAGGGAGATGCGAGGCAGCATCACCTTTAAGATTGTGCCAAGTTACCGGACGCAGGGATCCTCGTGTGAGGTAACTCCTCCCCCTCCTCCTCCTCCTCTTCCTCCTCCTCCCCCTCCTCCTCTTCCTCCTCCTCGTCACTGTGACTCCTGACCTGGTTACTAACTGCTTGCCTGGTTACTGAGCGTGTGTGTCTGTGTGTGTGTGAATCTCGCTGTGTGTTGCTGGGTCAAATAATCAGCACACCAATTTCACAACCAAGATACCGGAACCCCTGACCACACCCCCCCTCCCGGTCCAGGACAAGCCACACCTCTTTGTGCGATCCCGTCCTTGTCCTTCAACACACACACACACACACACAAACACACACAAACACACACTCTGCAGACGGTCTACAGTCAGGATGATATTTCTGTTGGTTTCTTTATTTCAGCTCAAACACGTCCACATGTCGAATCCTTGTTCAGAAATAATAAATAATCATTGTGGAAAAAACCTTAAAATAATTCTTTGTATTATAGAATCTCAGGATTTGTTTATAGAACTTAATATTTAACTAGTTTTCTCATCAGTGATTCTTTAGAAATCGGATTTAAATCTTTTGGTCCTATCACGTGACTCAGAGTCATGTGACCGTCATGTCTGTTAGCAATGACGTCATGGTCTCAGCAGCTTGTGTAAGTGCAGCGCCCCCCTGTGGTGATGTGAGGAAGTGCAGGCGGCTCCTGGTGATGAGGTCTGTTTTCAGATCACCCCCCTCCTGCTGTGTGTGTGTGGGGGTCTGTGTGTGTGTGTGTGGGTCTCTGTGTGAGTGTGTGTGTGTGTGTGTGTGTGTTGCTGACCTGTGTGTCTTATTTCAGAAAGAGTCCCCCACCACCTCCAGGCTGTCCCCTGCCAATGGCCACTCCAGCGTTAACAGTTCTATCTTGGTAAGGACCCCGTCCCCAGAACACAGACAGACACACAACCTCTCTCTCTGTCCCCTGTGGTGCGTCTCGTGTGTGTCGTTGTTCTTCTTCATGTCCGTGTCGTCCCGTCAGTCGGGCTGTTCCTCACGTCCAGTGACAGTGGTTGAACCAGTGGACGAACCAGTAGAGTGGTGCCGTGCGTCCGGTCCCTGAGTTTATCCCACGTCTTTGTCCCCGTTCAGCTGTCTGAGCCCAAAGCCCCGTGTCCGATATCTCGGTTTGAATTGGTGTGCCTGGTACCGGCTGCTCTGTGCCGAGCTGCTGCTCGTGGTGCTGCCGGTGAAACGCTCTCTCTGCTTCCCTCTCACCCTGGTGACCTCCTGGAGTCGCTCTGTGTCCGGCCCGGACAGACGGAGGGACGCTGTGGACGTCCTCACGCTGCTTCGCTTGCTCTGCGCTGGCTTGGTTGCTCCCGACTGGATCTGCTTTCACAGACTCACTCCTCCCCTTCTACTTCTTCTTCTATTTTAAGAGTGGTGGTTAGATGTAGATGTCTGGTTTCATCTGAACGAAGCTGTGGTTTGACGTTGATCTTTTATTTGTGTTTAACCTTCTGTCTCTGTCATCACTGGTTTTGTCCTCAGGACCTGCCGTCCACCATCCAGCCCAAAGGTCGACAGGTGAATACCTCCCTCACTCACCAGCGCCCTCTGCTGCTCAACGCCTCCCTTCACACAGTGTTTCTGTTTCTTCACCTTTTTCTGCTTCTCTGAACTCAGGAGAATTTAACTTCTATAACTTGCACAGCAGCTGTTTATTAGTTTTTACTGATTTGAAGAACTTGATGTTTCCATTCAAGTGGTGAAATAGACCCAGACTCTCACCCTCCACTGATCCTTCTCTTCTCACCTGTTCTCTTCACACGTCACAGTATCTTCCAGAGCTCAGTTACATGTCAGGAACTTCATTTTCAAATAAAAGAATGGGACCTGATCCCGTGAGACCCCCCCCCCCCGTGAGACCCCCTCAGTGGATTCATGTCAACTTACAACAAATCATTCAGATGTAAATGTCCACACCTATGATCACTGTTCACCAGGGAGCAGTTTATAATGATTAAAGTATTTATATGTTGTTATCAAGTGGAGACAGAGTCAGATGTGACAGAGTAGAGCTTCACCAGCTTTCTTTAAACCGTGTGTGGGAATAATGGCACAGGCATCGTCAAACCACTGATCCCAGTCCCACATCACCTCATCCACACTCAGTTGTGTTGACGTCATGTCATCATGTTCACGTCCTGAATCCTCCATGTCCCCTGATGTGAGCCAATCACTCCGAGTTCAACAGAAGTTCACCACGACATCTGTCCTGTGGGGTCGGATCCCAACTGAACTCCGGTGATTTAAGCCTTTGAAGCAACGTGCAGTGAAACGTGTGAGAAGCGTGAAGACCAGACACGTTCAGGATGTTTGAGACCAGGAGGAAGAGGAACGCTGTAATAACACCTGCCACCAGCAGGAGGCAGCAGTGCCACAGTTTTACCTTTTTAATTCTCTAGATGTCTAAGGAAGTAAAATTTCAAAGTAAGAGTAAGAAGTTTTACTGGACCCCTGCTCCCCCCCGCTCCCCCCCCTGCTGTTGAACATCCCATTTACTGCATGACGTGTGTGATGCTTTTACGTCCTAGATTGTGTCCAGACCTCCAATCAAGGACAAAATGTCTGTGAAGGTAAGAGCCCACTCCCCCCCCTCCTACAGTTTAGTCTGAAACTCGTGGAGCAGCTGATCCACAACCAGCTGAGTGTTGTTTTGAACCAGGTCCATCATGTCTGTGCCGTTAATTACCCCCCCCCCATGAGAGTCCACTGCTCATGATGTTAGAAAGGAGAAGTTCTTTGTGTCCCTGCTTCTCTCTTCATGACTCATTTCTCTTTCTTCTTCATCTTCTTTATTCACCCGAAGCATCAATGTCTGTTGTTAAATCCCCCGACCAGCCACATGCACCGTGACCCCGTGACCCCA